>NC_091300.1:23851228-23901091 GCF_038502225.1 Cherax quadricarinatus | reverse complement strand
TGCCCCGCTGTTTTCTGTAACCTGCTGATCATCCCTCCTCCCTTCTGCCATCCAATACCCTCGCTTCCTTCCCTACCCTGCAGCGCTGTATAGCCCTTGTGGCTTAGCGCTTCTTTTTGATTATAATAATAATAATAATTTGGCACTTGTTTATTGTGTGTGACTGCTAAATAAGCCACCATGGGCCCAAAGAAAGCTCCTAGTGCCAGTTCTTTGGTAAAGAAAGTGAGGAACACGATAGTATTAAAGAAAGAAATTGTAGCAAAGTACCAAAGTGGAGAAGGAAGAAAGAGGGGAGAATGTGCCTTCTTCAGTGATTCACTGATTCTACAATATGTACGATACCAATGCAGCATGAGTCGATAAAGGCTATAGCCCCAGCTACTGATAAAGTGTGCCATTAACTCCTTAACTGTCCAAACATAGATCTACGTTCTTACCGCAAGCTCTCCAATGTTTTATTTTTCCTGTCTCCAAATTTATCACGATTGGCCTAAGGTGCCTGGTCAGCACAGAATGGGTCTTAACCCTTTCAGAGTCCGTGCCGTAGATCTATGGCTACATGTTGAGGGTCCAAACCGTAGATCTATGCCAAAATTCTAGCAGCGTCAAATTTAGCGCGAGAAGGCTGGTGTGTGCGTGGTGTGTGCACCATAAACAAAAATTCTAGGTGCTCGCATGGCATTGTGGGAACGCCGCCTCAGTAACCTTTGTTCACCATGCCTCGCCACAGGGCAGCTCTCACTCCAAGGCGAATTGGGACTCTCCTCTTCATAACTGATAGTTCTGACACTGATGGAAGTGGAAAAGAGGAATAATTCTATGGCTTTGATCAATTAGTGACCGAAAGCAATGATCAGGATATCAAAAATAGAGCAGAAAATCCTGACGATCCTCAACCTTCTACCTCTGGTGTGGGCACATCTCGGTCACATTCAGTTGTACCTCGTCGCAAGAGAAAACTAATATTTTCGCATGCCAGGCCTCAGATTTCAGTAATGATGATGATGACAGTGATGTGGACTGTGATTTTATTGCTCTTGATGATCATTCGAGTAGTGATAGTAAGGAATCATATTCACCAGTGAAGCATCGGTATATACACCGCTGCATGTGCTCGGGTAGTGTTCCCTATGCAGTGCCCAGGAGACAGAGTACATCCCATGGCCCTACACCAGGAATAGACAGTGAAAGTGAGGATGATGTGGCTACACTTGGCATGGATAGACCACAGGCATCAGTAGGTGGTGGTAGTGGTGATGGCAGTGCCACGGCCATGCATGACTCACCAGCCCAGGCTGGGACCCACGCCGCTGACTCCTCAGCTCAAGGACAAAGTGCAGCATCAGCCACCACCCCACCACAGCTACAACTACAACCACAATTAGCTTATGATGTCCAATATCCACCAGCAAACTGCATCTGGGATTGGCAGCAAAATCCCAATTTTGTTTCCAATCCTCACCAGTTTGATGACTCTCAAAGTGGAATACTACCATCTTGTTTCCTTGGAAACACTGCAAATGAACTGGAATTCTTTGAACTATTCTTTGACCAGCCGTTGATGGAAACTATTGTCAGGGAAAGTAACAAGTATTTTGAGTACACCATGGCAAATATGATCATATCATCACAGTCAAGACTACACCGGTGGAAAAAGACAACTGTGGCTGAAATGTATTTGCTTTTTGAAACAATAATGCTTATGCCTCATGTCTATAAGCATAATATAAAATTATACTGGTCCACAGATCAGCTAATTTCTATCCCAGCCTTCAGTGAAATCATCCCAGTGAACAAGTTTATCTTACTGTTACGTATGTTGCACTTCTTTGACAAAACCAGGCCTGACAGAAGTGACAGGTTATACAAGATTAGAAATGTTTTTATGTATTTAAAACAAAAGTTCAACATGTACTTTTATCCATTCAAGAATCTTGTAATTGACGAGTCTTTGATTTTGTTCAAAGGTAGACTGTCATTCAAGCAGTATATACCGAGCAAGAGGAAACGCTCTGGTATAAAACTGTTTATACTCTGTGACTGTGACAATGGCCTGGTACAGTGTTGGATATTATTGTATACATGGGAAGTAAAACACTGAAAGATACCAGGATGTTATTGGGTATCTCAGGTGATGTAGTGAGAAACATGATGGCACCTTAGTACACAAGCCCTTTACTCAATGATTTCTTGCAAGTGAAATCACTTTTTGAATTAAACCACGTCTCACTTATGGCAAATACATCAATGTTACCTGCACTAGTAACTAATCTCAACTCATCCATCTTATTCCTAGCACTATGGCTATTAGCATAAAACACATTGAAAGACTCTCCTGTCTCTTTACCCTTCCTGCTCATTTTTGTTTTTCCATTAAGCCTATTACCGCCCTTGTCACCTAGTGCCACTGGCTTCCCAATATCCACCTTATTCTGCCTATTAACCCTTTGAGGGTCGACAGGCCCTCTCCGAAACTCGTTCTCAGGGTCGGCCAAATTTAAAAAAAAAAAAAAAATTATTTTCTCTTATGAAAAGATAGAGAATCTTTTCCCGATCATAACGACACCAAAAGTTTGAAATTTGATAGAAAACTTACGGAATTATGCTCTCGCAAAGTTAGCGGTCTCGGCGATGTTTACGGATCGGCGATTTTGCCCACTTTGAGCCCCATTTTCGGCCAATTTCACTGTACTAGTCGACAAAAAACATGAATATTTCGCTAGAACTCCATTTTTTCTATCGAATGGGTGCAAGAAACCACCCATTTATAAATTCAACTATCCAGTACAGTGGTCAGAATTTAGCAATTTTGCCAATTTCACACAAATTTCAAAAGATGCCAATTTCGGAATAGGGTCCAGAATAAACAAGAAAGACATTCCTGGCACTAAAATGACATTTCCTCTAGTCATTAGTCACGTCTCAAGGCCCCTCTTATATTCTTTTGCTTTCCACTTTGAATTTTTATTCTCACAAAAAATATAAGATTTACTGTTATGCAGACTACTGCATTAGTGTAAAAAATGGTATAAATATTATTGGTGCACTTGTGAAAGAATATTAGACTCACCAGTTGATGTGTATTGCACGCTTGGCACGATTTGTTTACTTTTGAAGTTTGGTAAAAATCGAACATTTCTGCTACTTTGAGCTCAATTTTAAGGCACCTTTCATTGTAAAACCAGTCAAAATCATCTCAATTTCAGTAATATGTCTTCCATTCTATAAAATGAGACCAAGAAAACTAGAATACAACAATAAATACCATACGAAAATACACTGCAAAGTCGCTGATTTATTAAAAAAAAATGGAAAAAGTTTTTTTTTTTCTCATTATGCACTGTGTGCTGCAGGATTTTTTTTAGACTGTGCACACTGACCACATAGACCCATTCTTTCATATGAAGGCCTACCAGCTTTCTCCCACTAGATTTGAGGTCGCTAGAATTTATGAGTACTAGTACGTCAAAAACCCCTACGCGTAAGACGTACTAGTACGACGAAAACCCTCAAAGGGTTAATAGTTCCCCTAGAACTCATAATATTACTACACTGGGACTTCACTGTTTTCCTGCCAAAACCCATACTACTAACTAATCCTGGTTTAAAGCCCTAACAGCTCCCTCCACTGCAGTTGCCAGTGCCCCCACCCCAGACCTGAGTGGTGACCTGTACTTAACTCTGTGAAGATATGTCTTGTGTGCTCTCTGTGAATCTGAACAAGATGCCCTCTCTTGAGCAACTCTACCAGAAGCTAAAGGAAGAACTGAGAATGGCCAAGCTTGAGATACAGCAACTGATTGAGGAAAACAAGATGATTCGTAGTAATCCTCCAGTTAAGAATCCTCAAGCCAAGAAAGGAACCTGGACAGTGGCTGGAAAGCATGGAACAAAGTTAAGGATCAAGAGGACAGATGGAAAGGTAGAATCAACGAAGATCCAGGAAACTGTTGTGGAAACATTGAACCCATTCTCCGTGCTACCTGATGAATGTGAGTCAACTACTGGGAACATCACGATGAACAATGCCAAGGAAGGTAAAAACATTGTTGTTGTTGGGGATAGCCAGGTTAGGTACATGGATAGGGCCTTCTGCTTGAAGGATAGGAGTAGGAGGCAGAGGGTGTGTTTTCCTGGGGCTGGGATGAAGGATATTGTTAGCTGTCTGGAAGACACTATGAGAGGTAATGGGAGCAATCCTATTGTCTGTCTCAGTGCTGGAGGCAACGATGTTGGCAGAAGTAGGAGTGAGGACCTGATTAGCAGGTATAGGTCAACAATACAGATAATTAGGAGGAAGGGTGGGAACCCTGTCATATGTGGTATTTTGCCAAGGAGAGGAGTTGGAAATGAATGGTTGTCCAGGGCAATTGGTGTCAACTGCTGGCTGGACAAATACTGGAAGGAAAATGCAGTAACATTCATTGACAACTGGGACCTCTTCTATGGCAGAAATGACATGTATGCCAGGGATGGGGTTCACTTATCTAGATCTGGGATGGGCGCACTGGCAACTGCAGTGGAGGGAGCTGTTAGGACTTTAACCCTCTGACTGTTTCGGTCGTATATATACGTCTTACAAGACAACATGTTTGACGTATATATACTCATAAATTCTAGCGGCTTCAAATCAAGCAGAAGAAAGCGGGTAGGCCCACATGTGAGAGATTGGGTCTGTGTGGTCAGTGTGCACAATATAAAAAAAATCCTGCAGCATGCAGTGCATAATGAGGAAAAAAAAAACTCCGACCATTTTTTTTAATTAAAATGCCGACTTTGTGGTCTATTTTCGTATAGTATTTATGGTTGTATTCTCGTTTTTTTTGTCTCATTTGATAGAATGGAAAACATATTATAGAAATAGAAGTGATTTTGATTGGTTTTACTATGAAAAGAACCTTGAAATGGAGCTCAAATTAGGGGAAATGTTTGATTTTTGCCGATGTTCAAAAGTAAACAAATTATGTCATTGTCCAATAAATGTCCAACTAGCCATTCTAATATGCAGTCATGAATGGGTTGACATTATTTATACAATTATTACAATATTGAAGTAGTCTGCATAACAGTAAATCTATTATTTTTTGTTTGAATAAAAATTCAAAATAAAAAGCAAGAGTAATATCAGAGGGGCCTGGAGACATGACTAATGAACAAAGAAAATGTTATTTTAGAGCCAGGAATGTCTGCATTGTTCATTCTGGACCCTATTTTGAAATTGTCATATTTTTTAATTTTCATGAAATTGGCCAAATTGCAAATTTCTGACCATGTTATTGGGTAGTTGAAATCGGTAAATGGGCAGTTTCTTGTACTCAATCGATAAAAAAATGGAGTTCTAAAGAAATAGCTATGAGTTTGGTTGACTGGAACAATGGAATTAGCTGAAAATAGAGCTTAAAGTGGGCAAAATCACCGATTCGTAAATATCACCGAGGTCGCTAACTTCGCGAGAGCATAATTCCATCAGTTTTCCATCAAATTTTGCTCTTTTGGTGTCACTACCATCGCGAAAACATTCTCTATCATTTCATAAGAATTTTTTTTTTTTTTTTCAAAATTTTTTCAACACCAGGAGACACCTCAGGATTTGGGGTTTCAACAGTCAAGGGGTTAAACTAGGAATAGTTAGTGGTATGGGTTTTGGCGGGAAAACTGTGAAGTCCCAGTTTAATAATATTATGAGTTCTATGGGAACTAGTAATAGGCAGAATGAGGTGGATATTGGAAAGAGAGTAGCATTAGGTGACAAGGACAGTAATAGGTTTAGTGTTAAAACAGAAATGAGCAGGAAGGGTAAAGAAAAAGGAGGGTCTTTAAATATACATTATGCTAATAGCCATAGTGCTAGGAATAAGATGGATGAGTTGAGATTAGTTCCCAGTGCAGGTAACATTGATGTTTTTGCCATAAATGAGACGTGGTTTAATTCAAAAAGTCGGGACATGCCTGCAGAATGTTACATTCAGGGTTTTAAATTGTTCCAAGTAGATAGAAGTATCGAGAAGGGGGGTGGGGTGGCACTGTATGTCCGAGATCGCTTGAACTGTTGCATAAAAATGGGTATTAAGTCTGAAGTAACACATACAGAGTCTGTTTGAATAGAATTTTCAGAGGGGCATGAAAAATTGATTTTAGGAATGACATACTGTCCCCCAAACTTAGATAGGGACCAAGGGAGACTACAATGGGAGGAAACTGTTAAGGCCACAAGACATGATAACAGTAATTCTATAAGACTTTAACTTTAGTCATACTGATTGGAATTTCTTGACTGGGAATTTAGAATCTAATGACTTCTGAGAAGTAGTTCAGGATTGTTTTTTGAAGCAGTTTGTGACAGAGCCTACAAGGGGAAATAACCTGCTTGACTTGGTTTTGGCAAACAAGGAAACCCTTGTTAATAATTTAGAAATTACAGAGGAACTCGACACAAGCGATCACAAATCAGTTACCTTTAGCATTGAATGGAAGTATGATAGTAGGGATAATTCAGTAAAGGTCCCAGATTTTCGCTTAGCAGATTACAATGGGCTTAGAGAACACTTATCATCTGTGGACTGGGGTAACAAACAGGGCTATCAGTATGACAGATTTCTTAACACAATAAATGCTGCCCAAAGGACATTCATCTCATATAAGGAAATTAGAACGAATAGAAATGACCCAAAATGGATGAATAATAGGCTCAAATATCTTTTAGGGCAGAAGAAAGGAATTTATAGGCATATCAAAAGAGGTGAGGGTCATCTTATGAATCAGTATATTGACATTAAGAGGGACGTTAGAAAGAGGATAAGAAAAGCTAAATGGGAGTACGAAATTAAAGTTGCTAGGGATTCGAAAACTAACCCAAAAAGTTTTTTCCAGGTGTATAGAACAAAAGTTAGGGATAAGATAGGTCCCTTTAAAAATAACTTGGGACATATTACTGACAAGGAGAATGAAATGTGCTCGATTTTAAATAATTATTTTCTCTCAGTTTTTACACAGGAAGACACTAACAATATCCCAGTAATTAATTTTTATAGTGGGCCTGAAGAAGATAAATATGTAACATCACAGTCACTATTGAAATGGTTATGAAACAAACAGACCAAATGAAACAAAATAAGTCACTGGGTCCTGATGAGCTTTTTTCAAGAGTTCTTAAGGAATGCAAACTGGAACTCTGTGAACCATTAACTAGTATTTTTAATTTATCTCTTCAAACAGGTGTAGTGTCTGATATGTGGAAGATGGCTAATGTAATTCCTATTTTTAAAGAAGGGGACAAGTCATTACCTTCAAATTACTGCCCAGTAAGCCTGACCTCAATTATAGGCAAATTACTAGTCAATTATAGCTGAGATTATAAGAAGCCATCTGGATAAGTATAATCTGATTAATTATACTCAGCATGGATTCACGAGAGGCCGTTCTTGTCTAACTAACTTATTAACTTTCTTCAGTAAAGCTTTTGAGGCTGTTGACCACAATACAGAATTTGAAATTGTTTATTTAGATTTTAGTAAGGCTTTTGATAGAGTACCGCACCAAAGACTGTTAAAGAAAGTGGCAGCTCATGGCATTGGGGGAAAAGTGCTCTCATGGATTGAGTCATGGCTCACAGACAGGAAGCAGAGAGTGTGCATAAATGGCGTTAAATCCGAGTGGGGATCTGTAACAAGTGGCGTTCCACTTAGGCCCATTGTTGTTTATAATATATATCAATGATCTTGATGAGGGAATTACTAGTGAAATGAGCAAATTTGCCGATGACACAAAATTAGGTAGGATAATTGATTCAAAAGTAGATATCAGGGAACTTCAGGAGGATTTAGACAAACTCAATACCTGGTCAGAAAAGTGGCAGATGCAGTTCAATGTAGATAAATGCAAGGTTCTGAAGCTTGGGAATGTCCATAACCCTAGCACTTATAAGTTAAATAATGCAGAACTTAGCCATACAGAATGCAAAAAGGGCTTGGGGGTTATGGTAAGCAGTAACCTTAAGCCAAGACAGCAATGCCTAAGCATACATAATAAGGCAAACAGATTACTGGGATTGATATCAAGAAGTGTAAGCAACAGAAGTTCAGCAGTTATATTACAGCTTTATACATCATTAGTAAGGTCTCGCCTAGATTACACAGCTAAGTTCTGGCCTCCATATTACAGAATGGACATAAATTCATTAGAAAACATTCAGCGTAGAATGACTAAATTAATACATAGCATTAGAAATCTTATTTATGAAGAAAGATTGAAGACCCTTAAATTACATTCACTTGTTACACGAAGAATAAGGGGAGACATGATCAAAGTGTATAAGTGGAAGATGGATATTAATAAAGGGGATATTAGTAAGGTCTTGAAGATATCTCTCCAAGAGAGAACCCGCAATAATGAATTCAAATTAGACAAGTTTAGATTTAGAAAGGATATAGGAAAGTATTGGTTTGGAAATAGGGTAGTTGATGAGTGGAACAGTCTGCCTAGTAGGGTTATTGAAGCTAAAACCTTGGGTAGTTTCAAATTTAGGTTGGATAAATACATGAATGAGAGGGGTTGGATTTGAGTGGGACTTGCACGTGAGTTCATAGAATTATCAAAGCTTATTGCTTGGGTAGAATTGAAAATTGGGTTGGGTAAATATTTTGTTAGTGGGATAGATTGAGAAGGACCTGCCTAATATGGGCCAACAGGCCTGCTGCAGTGTTCCTCCTTTCCTATGTTCTTACTTTCCTATATCCTCTTGAGATCTAAACTTATCTAATTTGAATCCATTATTGCAGGTTCTCTCTTGGAGAGATATCCTCAAGACCTTATTTATATCCCCTTTGTTAATACCCATCTTCCACTTGTACACTTCGATCATGTCTCCCCCCATTCTTCGTCTTACAAGTGAATGTAGTTTAAGTCTTCAATCGTTCTTCATACAGAAGATTTCTAATGCTATGTATTAATTTAGTCATTCTTCACTGAATGTTTTCTAATGAACTTATATCCATTCTGTAATATGGAGACCAGAACTGAGCTGTGTAATCTAGGCAAGGCCTTACTAATGATGTAAAAAGCTGCAGTATAACTGCTGGACTTCTGTTGCTTACACTTCTTGATATAAATCCCAATCGTCTATTTGCCTTATTACGTATGCTTAGGCACTGCTGTCTTCGTTTAAGGAAGGGGTGAGCCTTTTTCCAGTTTCAGGAAATTAAAATTGAAAAATTATGGAAAAAAAAAGTTTCTGTAGGGCTAAGTTCTACATTGTACATGAACAGTATACAATACCAACAAGTTGAAAAATTTAGACACATGTGCAACATCTCGGTATCTTTATTGTAGACGTTTCGGCAACCAGTGGCTTTATCAATACAAATTCTAGGGCATGATTAGAAGACAGTAGAACTATATACAAAAGATGAGGTAATCAGTTCTTCAGCCTTGAGGTTGGTGTTAAGAGCACCGTGGTCATGAAGATTCTGGACCACAGGCCAGAAGGTTGCTGCTTTTATACTGGCAGAAGATGGAGGGCATAGTCACTGGTGGGCGGGAATCCCTAGTGGAAATAGGTCATACCCGAGGCACGGGTTAGTGGTGGTAGTAGTAGTAGTAATCATAGCAGTAGTAGTAGTCGAAGTAGTAGTAGCAGCTGTGAAGAGGTAATGTGGATGTCCTCTGAACCAAGATTCCATGATGTTGTCAGTATTGTATACCATTCATGTACAACTTGTCAGACACTGCAACATCATGGAATCTTGGTTCAGAGGACATCCACATTACCTCATCTTTTGTATATAGTTTTACTGTCTTCTAATCATGTCCTAGAATTTGTATTGATAAAGTCACTGGTTGGTGAAACATCTACAATAAAGATACCCCGATGTTGCACATGTGTCTAAATTTTTTAAGTTCTACATTATTTAACTTATAAGTGCTAGGGTTACGGACACTCCTGAGCTTCAGAACCTTGTATTTATCTACATTGAACTGCATCTGCCACTTTTCTGACCAAGAATTGAGTTTATCTAAATCCTCCTGAAGTTCCGTGACATCTAAGACTGAATCAATTATCCTACCTATCTTTGTGTCATCGGCGAATTTGTTCATATCACTAGTAATACCCTCATCAAGGTCACTGATATATATTATAAACAACAACAGACCTAAGACTGATCCCTGTGGAACACCACTTGTTACAGATCCCCACTTGGACTTAACCCCATTTAAGCATACTCTCTTCTTCCTATCAGTGAGCCATGACTTGATCCATGACAGCACTTTCCCCCAATGCCATGAGCTGCCGCTTTCTTTAACAGTCTCTGGTGCAGTACTCTATCAAAAGCCTTACTAAAATCTAAATAAACAATATCGAATTCATTATCACGGTCAACGGCCTCAAAAGCTTTACTAAAGGTTAATAAATTAGTTAGGCAGGAACAGCCCCTCGTGAATCCATGCTGAGTATCATTAATCAGGCTATGCTTATCCAGATGGCTTCTTATAATATCAGCTATAACTGATTAACTGAGGTCAGGCTTATTGGGTGGTAATTTGATGGTAACGACTTGTCCCCTGTTTTAAAAATAGGAATTACATTAGCCATCTTCCACATATCAGACACTACACCTGTTTGAAGAGAAATATTAAAAATATTAGTCAATGGTTCACAAAGTTCCATTTTGCACTCTTTAAGAACCCTTGAAAAAAGTTCATCAGGGTCCAGAGATTTATTTTACTTCAATCAGTCTATCTGTTTGATAACCATTTCACTAGTGACTATGATATTGCAAAATTTATCGTCATCAAGCCAACTATAAAAATTAATTACTGGGATATTGTTAGTGTCTTCCTGAGTGAAAACCGTGAGAAAATATTTATTAAGAATAGAGCGCATTTCATTTTCCTTGACAGTAAGTTGCCCAGAGTTATTTTTAAGGGGACCTATCTTATCTCTAACTTTTGTTCTAAAACCTGGAAAAAACTTTTTGGGTTAGTTTTCAAATCCCTAGCAACTTTTATTTCATAGTCCCGTTCAGCTTTTTTTTATCTCCTTTTTAATGTCCCTCTTAATGTCAATATAGGAATTACATTAGCCATCTTCCACATATCAGACACTACACCTGTTTTAAGAGATAAATTAATAATATTAGTTAATGATTCACAGAGTTCCATTTTGCATTCCTTCAGAGCATACGTCGCGGTCAAATTTTTACGCTGAAAAGCATCGTAGGTTGGGGACATTGTACGTCGGGGGTCCACTGTACTTGAATATGACATTAGTATCAACTGTACGGCTTATTTATCTATCACCATTCATCTAGTACCGAACTTGCACATGAAAATCACTCACAACGAAAGCAAAAGACGTGGCAGACGATGCAACATCCCCCAATGAAAAGCAAGGGTGTCACTAGCATGTTAAGAGACAATACAATAAGTGTCAGGGGCCCAAGACTGTTCAACTGCCTCCCAGCATACATATGGGGGGGATTACCAATATGACTCAGTTTTTAGCAAGCCGCTAACCAGACTGAGAGTCGAAGATCAAAATGAATTTTTTATGAGAGAGCCACAGAATTTGGTTAACACAAGCCTATCCGATGTTATCCTGATGCCAAATGACTTCGAACAGGTGATAAATGACATGCCCATGCACTCTGCCCCAGGGCCAGACTCATGGAACTCCGTGTTCATCAAGAACTGCAAGAAGCCCCTATCACGAGCTTTTACCATCCTACGGAGAGGGAGCATGGACATGGGGGTCGTCCCACAGTTACTAAAAACAACAGACATAGTCCCACTCCACAAAGGGGACAGTAAAGCAACAGCAAAGAACTACAGACCGATAGCACTAACATCCCATATCATAAAAATCTTTGAAAGGGTCCTAAGAAGCAAGATCACCACCCATCAAGAAACCCATCAATTACACAACCCAGGGCAACATGGGTTTAGAACAGGTCGCTCCTGTCTGTCTCAACTATTGGATCACTACGACAAGGTCCTAGATGCACTAGAAGACAAAAATAATGCAGATGTAATATACACAGACTTTGCAAAAGTCTTCGACAAGTGTGACCATGGCGTAATAGCGCACAAAATGCGTGCTAAAGGAATAACGGGAAAAGTCAGTCAATGGATCTATAATTTCCTCACAAACAGAACACAGAGAGTAGTCGTCAACAGAGTAAAGTCTGAGGCAGCTACGGTGAAAAGCTCTGTTCCACAAGGCACAGTACTTGCTCCCATCTTGTTCCTCATCCTCATATCTGACATAGACAAGGATGTCAGCCACAGCACCGTGTCTTCCTTTGCAGATGACACCCGAATCTGCATGACAGTGTCTTCCATTGCAGACACTGCAAGGCTCCAGGCGGACATCAACCAAATCTTTCAGCGGGCTGCAGAAAACAATATGAAGTTTAACGATGAGAAATTTCAATTACTCAGATATGGCAAACATGAGGAAATTAAATCGTCATCAGAGTACAAAACAAATTCTGGCCACAAAATAGAGCGAAACACCAACGTCCAAGACCTGGGAGTGATCATGTCGGAGGATCTCACCTTCAATGACCATAACATAGTATCAATCGCATCTGCTAGAAAAATGACAGGATGGATAATGAGAACCTTCAAAACTAGGGATGCCAAGCCCATGATGACACTCTTCAGGTCACTTGTTCTATCTAGGCTGGAATATTGCTGCACACTAACAGCACCTTTCAAGGCAGGTGAAATTGCTGACCTAGAAAATGTACAGAGAACCTTCACGGCACGCATAACGGAGATAAAACACCTCAATTACTGGGAGCGCTTGAGGTTCCTGAACCTGTATTCCCTGGAATGCAGGCAGGAGAGATACATGATTATATACACCTGGAAAATCCTAGAGGGACTAGTACCGAACTTGCACACGAAAATCACTCACTACGAAAGCAAAAGACTTGGCAGACGATGCAACATCCCCCAATGAAAAGCAGGGGTGTCACTAGCACGTTAAGAGACCATACAATAAGTGTCAGGGGCCCGAGACTGTTCAACTGCCTCCCAGCATACATAAGGGGGATTACCAACAGACCCCTGGCAGTCTTCAAGCTGGCACTGGACAAGCACCTAAAGTCGGTTCCTGACCAGCAGGGCTGTGGCTCGTACGTTGGTTTGCGTGCAGCCAACAGTAACAGCCTGGTTGATCAGGCTCTGATCCACAAGGAGGCCTGGTCACAGACCGGGCCACGGGGGCGTTGACCTCCGGAATGCTCTCCAGGTAAACTCCAGGTAAACTCCAGACCCCTGGCTGTCTTCAAGCAGGCACTGGACAAGCACCTAAATTTGGTACCTGACCAGCAGGGCTGTGGCTCGTACGTTGGATTGCGTGCAGCCAGCAGTAACAGACTGGTTGATCAGGCTCTGATCCACCATGAGGCCTGGTCACAGACCGGGCCGCGGGGGTGTTGACCCCCGGAACTCTCTCCAGGTAAACTCCAGGGCCCAGCAATTTATTTTGTTTCAGTCAGTCTATCTGTTTCATAACCATTTCACTAGTGACTGTGATGTTACATAATTTATCTTCTTCAGGCTCACAATCAAAATTAATTACTAGGATATTGTTAGTGTCTTCCTGTGTAAAAACCGAGAGAAAATAATTATTTAAAATCAAACACATTTCATTCTCTTTGTCAGTAAGATGCCCATAGTTATTTTTAAGGGGACCTATCTTATCTCTAACTTTTGTTCTATACACCTGGAATAAACTTTCTGGGTTAGTCTTCGAATCCCTAGCAACTTTAATTTCGTACTCCCGTTTAGCTTTTCTTATCCCCTTTTTAATGTCTCTCTTAATGTCAATATACTGATTCATAAGATGACCCTCACCTCTTTCGATATGCCTATAAATTCCTTTTTTCTGCCCTAAAAGATATTTGAGCCTATTATTCATCCACTTTGGGTCATTTTTATTTGATCTAATTTCTTTATATGCTCTTGGGAGATTCTGAAGAGAAGTTGCAGAGATTGGTGGATGAATTTGGTAGGGTGTGCAAAAGAAGAAAATTAAAGGTGAATACAGGAAAGAGTAAGGTTATGAGGATAACAAAAAGATTAGGTGATGAAAGATTGAATATCAGATTGGAGGGAGAGAGTATGGAGGAGGTGAACGTATTCAGATATTTGGGAGTGGACGTGTCAGCAGATGGGTCTATGAAAGATGAGGTGAATCATAGAATTGATGAGGGAAAAAGAGTGAGTGGTGCACTTAGGAGTCTGTGGAGACAAAGAACTTTGTCCTTGGAGGCAAAGAGGGGAATGTATGAGAGTATAGTTTTACCAACGCTCTTATATGGGTGTGAAGCGTGGGTGATGAATGTTGCAGCGAGGAGAAGGCTGGAGGCAGTGGAGATGTCATGTCTGAGGGCAATGTGTGGTGTGAATATAATGCAGAGAATTCGTAGTTTGGAAGTTAGGAGGAGGTGCGGGATTACCAAAACTGTTGTCCAGAGGGCTGAGGAAGGGTTGTTGAGGTGGTTCGGACATGTAGAGAGAATGGAGCGAAACAGAATGACTTCAAGAGTGTATCAGTCTGTAGTGGAAGGAAGGCGGGGTAGGGGTCGGCCTAGGAAGGGTTGGAGGGAGGGGGTAAAGGAGGTTTTGTGTGCGAGGGGCTTGGACTTCCAGCAGGCATGCGTGAGCGTGTTTGATAGGAGTGAATGGAGACAAATGGTTTTTAATACTTGACGTGCTGTTGGAGTGTGAGCAAAGTAACATTTATGAAGGGATTCAGGGAAACCGGCAGGCCGGACTTGAGTCCTGGAGATGGGAAGTACAGTGCCTGCACTCTGAAGGAGGGGTGTTAATGTTGCAGTTTAAAAACTGTAGTGCAAAGCACCCTTCTGGCAAGACAGTGATGGAGTGAATGATGGTGAAAGTTTTTCTTTTTCGGGCCACCCTGCCTTGGTGGGAATCGGCCGGTGTGATAATAAAAAAATAATAAAAAAAAAATGTTCTTTGGGCAGCATGTACAGTATAGTGCTCAGAAAGCTGTCATATTGATAGCTCTGTTCGTTACCCCAGTCCAGAGATGATAAATGTTCTCTAAGCCTATTATAATCTGCTAAGCAAAAATCTGGGACCATTACTGAATTATCCCTACTGTCATACTTCCATTCTATTGTAAAGGTAATTGATTTGTGATCGCTTGTGTCAAGTTCCTCTGTAATTTCTAAATTATTAACAAGACTTTCCTTGATTGCAAGAACCAAGTCAAGCAGGTTATTTCCCCTTGTAGGCTCTGTCACAAACTGCTTCAAAAAACAACCCTGAACTACTTCTAAAACGTCATTTGATTCTAAATTCCCAGTCAAGAAATTCCAATCAATCTAACCAAAGGTAAAGTCCCCTAGAATTACTACATTATCGTGCCTTGTGGCCTTAACAATTTCTTCCCACAGTAATCTCCCTTGGTCCCTATCTAAGTTTGGAGGAAAGTATGTTGTTCCTAGAATCAATTTTTCATGCCCCGCTGAAAATTCTATCCAGACAGACTCTGTATGTGTTACTTCAGACTTAATACCCATTTTTATGCAACAGTTCAAGAGATCTCGGACATACAGTGCCACCCCACCCCCCTTACCTATACTTCTGTCTACTTGGAACAATTTAAAACCCTGAATGTGACATTCCACAGGCATGTCATGACATTTTGAATTAATACATGTCTCAGTGATGGCAAATACATCAATGTTACCTGCACCAGCAACTAATCTCAACTCATCCATCTTATTCCTAGCACTACAGCTACTAGCATAATATATTTTTAACCCTTTCAGGGTTTCCGACGTACTAGTACGGCTTATGCGCCAGGGTTATTGACATACTAGAACGCCTAAATTCTAGCACCTTCAAATCTAGCGAGAGAAAGCTGGTGGGCCTACATATGAAAGAATGGGTGTATGTGGTCAGTGTCTGCAGTATAAAAAAATCCTGCAACACACAGTGCATAATGAGAAAAAAAAAACTTTGACCGTGTTTTTGGATTAAAACAGCGACTTTGCACTGTATTTTCGTATGGTATTTATGGTTGTATTCTAGTTTTCCTGGTCTCATTTTATAGAATGGAAGACATATTACAGAAATTGAGATGATTTTGATTGGTTTTACAATGAAAATTACCTCGAAATTGAGCTCAAAGTAGCAGAAATGTTCGATTTTTACCAAAGTTCAAAAGTAAACAAATCATGCCAAGGGTCCAATACACGTCAACTGATGAGTCTAATATTCTTTCACATGTGCGCTGATATTATTTATACCATTTCTACTCTAATGCAGTAGTCTGCATAACAGTAAATCTTCTATTTTTTGTGAGAATAAAAATTCGAAGTGGAAAGCAAAAGAAATGTAAGAGTGGCCTTGGGACGTGACAAACGAACAGAGAACTTGTTATTTTACTGCCAGGAATGTCTGTCTTGTTTATTCTGGACCCTATTTGGAAACTGGCATCTTCTGAAATTTGTGTGAAATTGGCAAAAATGCCAATTTCTAACCACTTTATTGGATAGTTGAAATTGGTAAATGGGTGGTTTCCTGTACTCATTCGATAGAAAAAAATGGAGTTCTAGCAAAATAAATATGATTTTTGTCGACTAGTACACAGGAATTGGCCGAAAATAGGGCTCGAAGTGGGCAAAATCACCGATGCATAACCAGATGCATAAACATCATTGAGACCGCTAACTTCACGAGAGCATAATTCCGTAAGTTTTCCATCAAATTTCAGACTTTTGGTGTCATTATGATAGGGAAAACATTCTCTATCATTTCATAAGAAAAAATAGTTTTTTTTTTCCGAAAAATTTTCGACCCTGAGAACGAGTTTTGGAGAGGGCCTCTTGACCCTGAAAGGGTTAAAGACCCTCCTTTCTTTTTACCATGTGCTAAGTACAAAGATAGCCACTATCATGACGAGGCTTTAGGTGAGTTGCTGCTGTTGATTCCCATGGACAAACAGCATAGGTGAGGTAGGGATAGATGAGTGAATAGTATAGTGTGAGTAGAGCTGATTGCAGTATGTAGTAACATATCTTAAAGAGGATCCCAACTGTTTTGGATACTCTTTTTGTTATTTGCTGGAAATGGGTGTCGAATTTCAGGTTATTGTCCCAGGAATTTGCCCTCATTATGTCTAGCAATAGGAGTGTTATCAGTCATTATGTTCAGCTGGGCAGCACTTGTTCTGTTCCCAAACAGAATGTAGAAGGTTTTGTCAGTATTAAGTGTAAGTTTATTAGCAGTCATCCAGGTCGATATTTTCACTAGTTCTTTGTTAACAATTGTGTTAAGTGAGGCAAGATTAGAGTGGGAGATGACATATGTAGTATTGTAAGGTATTGTGAAACATTAGGTAGATGTATAAGAAGAGCAGGAGACCAAGGACACTCCCTGTGGTACTCCAGTATCCAGTGGTCTTGTTGATGAGGTTGTGCCATTAAAAGAGACGTATTGCTGCCTGTTAGTTAGGGAGAATTTGAAATATGAAAGTGCGTGGCCTCTTATGCCATAATGCTCAAGTTTGTGGAGCAGGATGCTGTGGTGTACTGTATCAAATGCTTTAGGTCGATAAAGAGTCCTAATGAAAATTCATTTTTTCAAGTGCAGTGTAAAGCAGGTCTAGCATTTTTACAATTGCGTCATTTTGCTTTTGCTTTTTCTGAAGCCAAATTGTTAGGGGTTGAGGATGCTTTGCCTTGTTATAAAGGAATATACGTAATCTCTTGTGCATAAGTTTCTCAAAAATTTTGGATAGCAATGGTAAGTTGAAATTTGCCTGTAGTTGTTTACATCTGTGGGGTCACCACCTTTGTGTATTGGTGCTGGGAAAGTGCTGGTTTTCTAGTGATTTGTTAAAGAGTACATGTAATGAAATAGCAGGTGAGAGAACATGAGCTGCTTGTTTGTACAATATTGGAGGAACTTGAGCAAGCTTTCCTTATTTATATTTAAGTGACTTAATAATCGTAGTGACTTCTGTGGGCTTGGTTGGTGCAAGATAGGAGGGTGAGAAATTCCCATCTAAGTAATAGCTTGCTTGGGCATTGGTACCTGGGATTTTACTGGTGAGATCTGATCCTATGGTTGAAAAAAAGTAATTTATCTTGTTAACTGTATCAATAGGCTGTTGTTGGACTTCATTCGGTTCAGTTAGGACAATATCCTTAGTTTTTTTTTTTAGTATGTGGGTACCTAGAATACAAGAGTCTCTTCCAGGTCTTTTTTATATTTCCTCTTGTTTATTAAGCCCTGTCTATATTGTTTTTCATATTGATGTTTCTTATCAATGGATCTTAGTATGCTGTTGGTTAGCCACGGGCAACCTAGCCGTTTATTCATAATCTGTGTTATTTTTATGGAACAATGTTTGTTATATAGTCTAAGTAGTTTGTTTAGAAATATGTCTATCCAATCACTGATACCATTAGCCTCAGAGAATTCTGTAGGCCAGTCAATCGTACGTAACTCTGTTGTGAGGTTACTTATTGAAGCCTCATCATGGAGTCTAAAGGAGATCGTGTTGTATTCCATTGGTTGTTTACCAATGTTTGTTAAGAGGAAGGTGGGGTAGTGGCCAGTAGTGCTGTCTGTGATTATCCTTGATTTAAGGGGGGCTAGTATATTAGTTCATATATGGTCAATTATGGTTGCACTTGTCTCAGTTAGCCTGGTTGGTTTTGTTATAGTTGGTATGAGTAGTGTGTTATTCATAGTGTTGATGAAATCTGTTACAGGCTGGTCGTCTGTTAGGCCAAGGTTAATGTTAAAGTCTCTGGCTAGAAGGGTGTGTTTGTTCATTTGGTTGATGTGATTGGTGTCTTTAAGTTATCACTAAAATTTGGGATGCTTGTATGAGGCATCTGGTAAACAGGAGTCATGTGGTCATAGGAGTCTTAAGGTTTTTTATAGTAAAATTTGCAAAATTGTGTATTATTTTTTCAAACACATATTTTAGAAAGCAAGGACAAGTTTGATATAGGTCTATAGTTGTTCAATTCAAGTGGATCACCTCCTTTGAGGATCGGAGTAACCCTTGTTGTTTTGAGTATGGATGGGAAGGTTGAGGACTCTACAGATTTGTTAAATGTTGTTGCAATAATGGGTTACAGCACATGAGGAGCTTGTTAAAATGTGAATAGTGGCAAGTTATCTAGATCTCCTGCCTTGTTTTTTCATGATTTAATGTTGGTGAGACTTCAGTAGAATTAGTTGGAGCTAGATATAGAGAATTTGGGTAGTAGACAGTGAGGTAGTCTTTTGGCTGGGTATTTTGCTTTCTAGCTTTGATCCTACAGTAGAGAAGACATTAAATTTGTTGGCCGTGTCTATAGGCTGTATGTAAGGTTCATCTGGTTTACTTAAGTTTATCTCTCTGTTCCTAGACAGTTTTCTAGAGCCCAAAATTTTGGAGAGGGTCTGCCAGATCCTTTTCATATCTCCTTTTAAATTCAATAAATCTATTTTCGTAACATTTGCTTTGATTTTCCTATTAGTTTTATGAATATTGACGTGTATCATTTAGCCAGTTCTTTGGTAATCAGGCCTAATCTGGACAGTTTTTCAAGCTGGTGCTTTTTATCAATGGATTTGAGGATACTATTTGTTAGCCATGGGCTGTTTAGTCTCTCTGCTGTGATCTGCTTCGTTTTGATCAGACAATGCATGTTATAGAGGCTTTGGGTTTTATGTAGAAAAACTTTGACATCTTTGTCAATATTATTGCTGTCAGCTAGCTCTCTCTTCCAATCACTGTAACCTAGTGCTAATATTAAATTATATGCCGATGGCTTGTCATGCAGGCAAAATGAATTTTTTCTAGAGTCTTGAGGCAATTTACATAAGTTGGTTATGAGAAAGGTGGGGTAGTGGTCTGTAGTGTTGTCTGTGATTCTACCTGCTTGTAGTGGAGATATTGTGTTGATCCAGATATGGTCAAGTAATGAGGCACTTGTCTCAGAGATTCTTGTTGGCTTAGTTATAGAAGGTAGTAGCAAGCAGTTATTCATAGTGTTTGTGAAATCATTCTTGTTGGCTTAGTTATAGAAGGTAGTAGCAAGCAGTTGTTCATGGTGTTTGTGAAATCAGCTACTGGAGGGTCAGTTGCTTGGATGAGGTTTATGTTGAAGTCTCCTGTAAGTATCAGGTGATGTTTATTCAACTCTGACTCAGTTATCATACCTCTAAGGTTACCACTAAAAGTGTAAGTATTTTCGTGTGGTAATCTGTAGACTGCTCCAACTGTTATAGGTTTTTTAAGTTTTTTTGATGTGAATTTAGCCATTATATATTCACCATTGTCATCCCTTGTGCAAGTAAATTTCATACATTCCAGTTCATCAGAGTAGTAGATGGCGGTGCCTCCTCCTAGTTGGTCAGGCCTTCAGTTATGTATGGCTGTGTAACCAGGTATGGTAAATATGTCTGTCAAATCTTGTTTGAGCCAGGTTTCAGTAAGAATAATGAAAGTTGCAGTAGCAATTAGAGACTTCAGTAATGCAAGGAAGTCATCATAGTGTTTACTCATTGATCTAACATTAAACAGTGGAACCTCGGCTCATGAGTGCCCCACCATACGAGTTCATCAGGATATGAGCAGTCGCTCGGTTGATTTTTTGTTTCTGGATATGAGCAAAAACTCAGGATGTGAGCTTCTCCCTCAAACAACTTTTTTTTTTAGACCTCCAGATATTACAAAAATGAAAGTGAATATATAATTGTAGTTCACTGTCATGATGTATTCTGTTGTTTTTACTGCTTAAGGCTATAACTGCAACAGAAATAATAGTATTTCTTACCTTAAATTGTGGGTGCTGGTGTTTGTGGATGATTATAAAGAGAGTGGAGAGTTATGATGTGGCCCTACTGGGCTGAGGTGGATGGTAGAGGTTCTGGTACTGAAGTCAATGGTTGTACTGAGTGTGTATAAATTCTGTAATGGATTTCTGTTCTATTTTACCCTGCAGTGCATTATACATCTGATGGTAAGCCATAAGCTGCTCTAGACACCGTTTCAGGGTCCGCTTCAGTAAAAAAGTCTAATTTTAAGTCAGTAAGTCAGTCAATTAAGTCATTCAGTCAGTCAGTCAAGTCATTCAGTCAGTCAGTTAAGTCAGTCAGTCAGTCAAGTCAGTTAAGTCTGTAAGTCATTCAGTCAAGTCAGTAAATCAGTCAAGTCAGTAAGCCATTCAGTCAAGTCAGTCAGTAAGTCAGTCAAGTCAGTAAGTCAGTCATTCAGTAAGTCTGTAAGTCAGATGCTGTGCCTAGCATCTCTTCTCCACCATCAACCGCCAACATTTCTTCTCCAAGGTAAATGCTGTACTACGTGCTAAATAATTTTTTTACATTGTTTTCCTTATGAAACTACGTAGTGATCTCACGCAGTTTGCCTCTCAAACACACTGTTTTCTGTTATAATAAGAGCATGGGAAGGCATGTAGTCAGGAGCAGGAATGGCCGCTGTGGTGACCCTATAGATCCCAACAACAAGAATGGCCGCTGTGTCGCTACCACCACTAGCCACATATGTAATGACATAGTATTTTATTCATTCTAGTGTATATATCATGTTTCTATGTTATTAATATTGTTTAATATGCCATATTAAATGAACTGTTATAGATAAATAAGCCGTAGAGTTGATGTTAGTGAAATACTGAAGCACAGTGGACCCCCGCCTTACGAACACATCGCGTTACGTTAAATCCGCCATATGAAGCATTTGAACACAAAAATTTTGCCTCGCCTCATGATAAAAAAACTTGCCTTACATGATTCGTCCGGGACGCGTCCCACATGTATCCTCAGCTGCCCCGTCGGTGCCAATGTTTACAAGCCAGCCAGTGCGGTCGCATCTAAGCATACATTTGGTACATTTCATATTTTTTTTTTTATTATTATCACACTGGCCGATTCCCACCAAGGCAGGGTCGCCCGAAAAAGAAAAACTTTCACCATCATTCACTCCATCACTGTCTTGCCAGAAGGGTGCTTTACACTACAGTTTTTAAACTGCAACATTAACACCCCTCCTTCAGAGTGCAGGCACTGTACTTCCTATCTCCAGGACTCAAGTCCGGCCTGCCGGTTTCCCTGAATCCCTTCATAAATGTTACTTTGCTCACACTCCAACAGCACGTCAAGTATTAAAAACCATTTGTCTCCATTCACTCCTATCAAACACGCTCATGCATGCCTGCTGGAAGTCCAAGCCCCTCGCACACAAAACCTCCTTTACCCCCTCCCTCCAACCTTTCCTAGGCCGACCCCTACCCCGCCTTCCTTCCACTACAGACTGATACACTCTTGAAGTCATTCTGTTTCGCTCCATTCTCTCTACATGTCCGAACCACCTCAACAACCCTTCCTCAGCCCTCTGGACAACAGTTTTGGTAATCCCGCACCTCCTCCTAACTTCCAAACTACGAATTCTCTGCATTATATTCACACCACACATTGCCCTCAGACATGACATCTCCACTGCCTCCAGCCTTCTCCTCGCTGCAACATTCATCACCCACGCTTCACACCCATATAAGAGCGTTGGTAAAACTATACTCTCATACATTCCCCTCTTTGCCTCCAAGGACAAAGTTCTTTGTCTCCACAGACTCCTAAGTGCACCACTCACTCTTTTTCCCTCATCAATTCTATGATTCACCTCATCTTTCATAGACCCATCCGCTGACACGTCCACTCCCAAATATCTGAATACGTTCACCTCCTCCATACTCTCTCCCTCCAATCTGATATCCAATCTTGGATTGGATTAGATTGGACATTTCATATTATCACAGTATTTTTAGTGCTTGTAACTGCAAAATAAGTCACCATGGGCCCCAAGAAAGCTTCTAGTGCCAACCCTGTGGTAAAAAGGGTGAAAATTACTATGGAAATGAAGAAAGAGATAATTGCTAAGTACAAAAGTGGAGTGCGTGTCTTGGAGCTGGCCAGGTTGTATACGAAACCCTAATCAACCATCGCTACTATCTTGGCCAACAAAATGGCAACAAGGAAGCTGTTCTTGTAAAAGGTGCAAGTTTGTTTTTGAAACAGAGATCGCAAGTGATAGAAGATGTTGAGAGACTGTTATTGGTGTGGATAAATGAAAAACAGATAGCAGGAGATAGCATCTCTCAAGCGATCATATGTGAAAAGGCTAGGAAGTTGCATAACGATTTAATTAGAAAAATGCCTGCAACTAGTGGTGATGTGAGTGAATTTAAGGCCAGCAAAGGTTGGTTTGAGAGATTTAAGAATCGTAGTGGCATACATAGTGTGATAAGGCATGGTAAGGCTGCCAGTTCAGACCAAACAGTGGCTGAAAAATATGTGAAGGAATTCAAGGAGTACATAGACAGTGAAGAACTGAAACCTGAACAAGTGTTTAATTGCAATGAAACAGGCCTGTTTTGGAAGAAAATGCTAAGCAGGACCTACATTACTCAGGAGGAAAAGGCACTCCCAGGGCATAAGCCTATGAAAGACAGGTTACTCTTTTGATGTGTGCTAATGCTAGTGGTGATTCCAAAGTGAAGCCTTTATTGGTGTGTCACTCTGAAACTCCCAGAGCATTCAGGCAAAAGAATATCCTCAAGGCTAATTTGTGTGTGCTGTGGAGGGCAAACAGTAAGGCATGGGTCACTAGGGACTTTTTCTATGACTGGTTACACCATGCATTTGCCCCCACTGTGAAAAATTACCTAATGGAAAAGAAATTAGACCTTAAGTGCCTCCTGGTATTAGACAATGCTCCTGGTCATCCTTCAGACTTGGCAGTGACTTTCTGGGGACATGAGCTTCATTAACCCTTTCAGGGTCCACAGGCCTTCTCAGAGACTTGTTCTCAGGGTCCCCCAAATTTAAAAAAAAAAAAATATTTTTTCTTATGAAAAGATAGAGAATCTTTTCCCAATCATAATGACACCAAAAGTATGAAATTTGATGGAAAACTTACGGAATTATGCTCTTGCGAAGTTAGCTGTCTCAATGATGTTTACGCAGCGGCGATTTTGCCCACTTCGAGCCCTATTTTCAGCCAATACTTACTGCACATACTTACCACATAGACTCATTCTATTATATGTATGTTATCAGCTCTCCTGCTCAATTTGAAGAAGCTGGAATTTATGTGTACTGGTACGTCAATAACCCTGGGGCGTAAGCCGTACTAGTACGTCAGAAACCCTGAAAGGGCTAAATCCATTGATAAAAAAACATATACAGTGGTCCCTCATTTTCTGTAATTAATCCATTCCTGAAGTGTGACTATTATCAAAATTGACGATTTTCGATTCCATTTTCCCCATAAGAAATAATGTAAATCCAATTAATTCATTCCAGACACCCAGAAGTATCAACAACAATTTTTTTTTACCTTAAAGATAGATTTACATGCACAAAAGAATGAACATTCAACATGACAGTTACCTTTATTGAAGGCTGTTGTTGATGAATGGAAGATAGGGAGGAGGAGAGAGGGAAGAGAGGTTATTGTTTAAAAGGGGAATCCCCTCCATAAGGACTCTAGGTCACTTCAGGGGTCACTTCCCTAGCTTAAATATAGATTTAAATGCAGAAAAGAATGCCAAATAAGTGTAAAGCACTAATAAAATGTATAAATGAACATTTATTAACATCACACTTACCTTTTATTGAAGACCTGTTGGTGTATGGCAGAGGGAGAGGAGGTGAGTTTATTGTTGGAGAATATGACAATAATATCAACTCCATGGCTTATTTATCTATCACAATTCAACTAATATGACATAATAAACAATATATTAATAACATAGAAACATGGAATATACTCTAGAATGAATAAAATAAGTCATTATGTCACGAGAGGTGTTGTGTTGTTGTTGGGTGTATAAGTGCCACCGAGAGTAAACTGTCCATAATGGTGGTGAAGCAGCAGCTGAGGTGGTGGTGTTTTCTGAAGCCCTATATAACTCCAACAACATTAGAGGAGTTGGTAGAATTGCTGAATCACAACCACTACCACCCTCTACCACCATCACAACCACTACCACCCTCTACCACCATCACAACCACTACCACCCTCTACCACCATCACAACCACTACCACCCTCTACCACCATCACAACCACTACCACCCTCTACCACCATCACAACCACTACCACCCTCTACCACCATCACAACCACTACCACCCTCTACCACCTTCTACCACAGTCTACCACTATCACAACTGCTAGCACCCTCTACCACCATCACTACCACCTTCTACCCCTATCACTATCACTGTCTACAACTATCACAACTGCTAGCACCCTCTACCACCAATGCTACCACCCTCTACCACTATCACAACTGCTAGCACCCTCTACCACTATCACAACTGCTAGTACCCTCTACCACTATCACAACTGCTAGCACCCTCTACCACTATCATAACTGCTTCCACTCTACCACCACCACCTTCATATTTTTCTACAAACTTTTTCTTAAATTATATGTGTTTCTCACATTCTTTACCAAAGGGCTTGCACTAAAAGCTTTCTTTGGAGCCATGGTGACTTATTTAGCAGTTGCAAGCACTAAAATGAATGGATTATGAAATGTATCATATGAACTCGTGGGATCATCCTCACTCACTGATAAACAATGGCACACTGGCTGGGAATTGAGTGTGAGGCGGCTCAGGGCTGTATGTACGCATCCCAGACGAATGATTATTTGCGAGTCAAATGACGAATCGCGAGCCAATGTTTTGATGAAAATAGCATTACGATTTTCGAAAATTACGACTATCGAGCCTTACGATTATCGAGGGACCACTGTACATGAAAAACAATTCAGACAGGACCTAATAACAAAAGAACTAACTAAACCATACACCTCAATACTTACTAATCTAATACAGAAGCCCAAACAAATGTATTATGTAAACAGATTTAATGAAATAAAATGTGATATGAAAAAGGTCTGGAAAACTCTCTCTGAAATTTTGGGCTCTTAGAAAATTGTCTAGAAACAGAGAGATTAACTTAGCAAAATCAGACAAACCACACATACAGCCTACAGACACTGCCAACACACTTAATGTCTTCTTTTCTACTATAGGATCAAAACTAGCAAGCATAATCCCAAAAGCAAATACTCAGCCACAAGACTACCTCACTGGTAATTGCCCACATACTCTATATATAGCACGAACAAATCCTACTGAAGTCTCATTAAACCTCTGTAACATGCATTGTTTAATCAAAACAAAGCAGATCACAAAAAGGACTAAACAGCTCATGACTAACAAAAAGTATCCTCAAATCTATTGATAAAAAGTACCAACTTGAAAAGCAGTTCAGATTAGGCCTGATTACTAAAGAACTGGCTAAACGATACACATCAATACTCTCAAAACTAATACAAAAATCAAAGCAAATGTATTACGAAAAGAGATTTATTGAAATAAAAGGTGATATGAAAAGTACCTGGCAAACCCTCTCCAAAATTTTGGGCTCCAGGAAACCATCTGGAAACAGAGAGATAAACTTAGCTAAACCAGATGAACCTCACATGCAGCCTATAGACACAGCCAACAAATTTAATGCCTTCTCTATTGTAGGATCAGAGCTAGCAAGTAAAATTCCTAGCTTAAATACCCAGCTGAAAGACTACCTCACTGGCAACTACCCAAATACTTTATATCTAGCTCCAACTAATTCTACTGAAGTCTCACTCATCATTAAATCTTTAAAAAACAAAGCAGGAGATCTAGATTACTTGCCACCATTCATATAAAAAAGCTGCACATGTGCTGTCACCCATTATTGCAACAATGTTTAACAAATCTGTAGCTCCCTCAACCTTCCCATCTATACTCAAGACAGCAAGAGTTACCCTGATCCTCAAAGGAGATGATCCAACTGACTTGAACAACTATAGACCTATATCAAACTTGCCCTTACTTTCTAAAATATTCGAAAAAATAATACACAAACGACTTTAGTCCTACCTTATATCCAACAACATACTTAACCTCTGCCAGTTCGGGTTTAGACAAAAAAAAAAAAAGTACAGTGGACCCCCGGATTAAGACGTCATTGGAATAAGTAATACAGTGGACCCTCGACCAACGATATTAATCCCTTCCAGAGAGCTTGTCATTAGTCAGATTTATCGTTAGTCGAATTAATTTTCCCCGTAAGAAATAATGGAATTCCAATTACATGTAATCCATTTCAGACACCAAGAAGTATGAAAAAAAAAAATTCACATTAAATATACATTTTCCTACACAGAAAAAGAAGGATACATGCACAATAAATACTGTACTGTACTAAATGAAGAATAAATGACACTTATCTTTATTGAGGATGTAGTGATGAGTGATGAGATGGGAGGACGGAAGATGGAGGTGTATTAATTTGGGAACAACTTGAGAGTCCCTGGACCTCTGTCACACCAAAAATCTGTCCATTGAGCTCTTCCAGAACAGGCCTGTTACATCACAACTTTATACTTGTTGGGGTTAGAATTTTTCAGCTTCACCATGCCTTATCACACTGTGTATGCCACTACGATTCTTAAATCTCTCAAACCAACCTTTGCTGGCCTTAAATTCACCAATATGAGCACTAGTTCCAGGCATTTTTTCATGTTCACCTGGGTGTTAATAGACTGGTGTGGATCACATCCTGGGGGACAAGATTAAGGACCCCAATGAAAATAAGTTAGACAGTCCTCAATGACGCACTGACTTTCTTGGGTTATCCTGGGTGGCTAACCCTCTGGGGTTAATCGTTTCTTGGTAACTGTTTCTCGTTAAGCCACACCAACAACGCTCTCTCCACATCTTCGAGTAGTACAGCTGACGGTGGTGCAGCAGCAGCTGACCGTGGTACAGCAACAGCAGCAGCTGACTATGGTACAGCAGCAGCAGCAGCTGACTATGGTACAGCAGCAGCAGCAGCTGACCATGGTACAGTAGCAGTAGCAGCTGACCATGGTACAGCAGCAGCTGACCGTGTATTTCTCACCCTTTTTACCACAGGGTTTGAACTAGAAGCTTTCTTTGGGCCCATGGTGGCTCATTTAGCAGTTACAAGCACTAAAAATAATGGAATACAAAATGTATAGAATGTATGTGTGAAACTGTCCGCCCTGGCTTGTAAACAATGGCACACTAGCTGACGGCAGGGTAGCTGAGGCACTCAGGCTGGATGGACAGGTTCGGGATGAATCATATTGGTTGAGTTTTTCATCGTTAGTCGGGCCAAAATTTTTATTCTCAAATGCTTCGTTAGTCGAATTTATCGTTAGACAATGCCTTCGTTGGTTGGGGTCCACTGTATTTGGAATAAGTAACGTTCTTGCATCAAAATGTTGGCTCAGTGAACGACACTGAAATCGGTATAAGTCATTCGTTCCGAACGTGTCCATGCAGCCTGAGCAGTCCCGGCACTCCATAGTACAGTCAGTGTACCATTGTTTACCAGCCAGTGAGGATGATCCCACACATTCATGCAATACATTTTGTATTATTCCATTGTTTTTAGTGCTTATAACTGCTAAATAAGCCACTTTGGGCCCAAAGAAAGCTTCTAGTGCCAGCCCTTTGGTAAAGAGGGTGAGAAACACTATAGAATTAAAAAAAAAGATCATCGCAAAATATGAGAGTGAAGTGCGTATCTCCAAGCTGGCCAGGATGTATAACAAACCCCAAACAACCATCGCTAGTATCTTGGCCAAGAAAAAGGCAATTGAGGAAGCTGTTGTTGCGAAAGGTGCAAATATGTTTACAAAACAGAGATCGCAAATACTCGAAGATGTGGAGACTTTGTTGTTGGTGTGGATCAACGAGAAACAATTATCAGGAGATAGTGTTATCCAGTCAGTTATATGTGAAAAGGCAAGGCAGTTGCATGATGATCTTGTAAAGAAAATGCCTGGAACTAGTGCTGATATTGGTGAATTTAAGGCCAGCAAAGGCTGGTTTGAGAGATTTTAGTATCATAGTGGCATACACAGTGTGATAAGGCATGATGAGGCTGCCAGTTCTGACAAAAAAGCAGCTGAAAAATATGTTCAGGACTTCAAGGGGTACACAGAGGCTGAAAAATTAAAACCCCAACAAGTGTTCAACTGTGAAGAAACAGGCCTGTTTTGAAAGAAAATGCCAAACAGGACCTACATTACTCAGGAGGAAAAGGCACTCCCAGGAATCATGCCTATGAAAGACAGGCTAACTCTCATGTTTGGTAGTAAGATTTGAAAGTGAAGCCTTTACTGGTGTATCACTCTAAAAATCCCAGTTTTCAAGAAAAACAGTGTCGTCAAGAGTACACTGTGTGTGATGTGGAGGGCAAACAGTAAGGCATGGGTCACGAGGGACATTTTCCTTGATTGGTTCCATGACGTGTTTAGCCCCAGTGTAAAAAAATACCTCCTGGACAATAACTGGAACTCAAGTGCCTCCTGGTAATGGACAATGCTCCTGCTCATCCTTCAGACTTGGAAGAGTGAATGGTGCCAGAGTTTCGTTTCATCAAAGTGAAGATTTTGCCTCCTAATACCACTCCTTTCCTCCAGCCCATAGACCAGCAGGTCATTTCAAATTTCAAAAAACTGTACACCAGTGTTTCAAAAGTGCTTTGAAGTGCCCTCAGACACTGAATTGACCCTCAGAGAGTTCTGGAAAGATCACTTCAGTATTCTCAGTTGCATAAATCTTATAGGCAAGGCTTGGGAGGGAGTGACTTCCAGGACTTTGAACTCTGCTTGGAGAAAATTGTGGCCAGAATGTGTACAAGAGAGGGATTTTGAAGGGTTTGGGGCTGACCCTGAGGAGCCTATGCCAGTTATGGAAAGTATTGTGGCAGTGGGGAATTCCATGGGGTTGGATGTGAATTTGGAGGATGTGGAAGAGTTGGTGGAGGACCACGATGAAGAGCTAACCACTACAGAGCTGCAAGACCTTCATGTGCAACACCAACAGACTACAGCTCAGGAATTTGCTTCAGAGGAAGAGAGATAGAAGAAGTTGCCTTCTTCAACGATTAAGGATATTTGTACAATGTGAACAAAGGTGCAAGCATTTATGGATGAACATCACCCTGACAGAGCTGTTGCAGGCCATGCTGGCAACATCTACAATGACAATGTTTTGTCCCACCTTAGGGAAATCTTAAACCCACACCAGAAACAGAACTCTCTGGACAGATATTTTGTGCGACAGGGGTTCAGTGACTCTCAAGCTGGTCCTAGTGGCATTAAAAAACAAAGAAGGGAAATAACCCAGGAAAATTACTTTTTACCTGAAGTCTTCATGGAAGGGGATTCTCCTTCCAAACAATAGGACACCTCCATTCTCTCCCCTCCTCCCATCTCATCAATCATCAATAAGTCTTTAATAAAGGTGTCATTTTAGTAATGTTTTACTCAGTATGTCTCATTGTTTTCTGTGTAGGGAAATGTATATTTCATGTAAAAAAAAAAATATTTTGTTTAATACTTTTGGGTTTCTGGAACGGATTAATTGGATTTCCATTATTTCTCACGGGGAAAATTAATTTGGAATAAGTCAGATTCAGGATAAGTCACTCTCTCTGGAACGAATTAATTACATTATACGGGGGTCCACTGTACAAATGATGCTATTATACAAATGCTTGAACTAATATATGCAGCCCTTGATAAAAATGAATATCTTCTAGGGCTCTTCATTGACCTACAAAAATCATTTGATACAGTTGACCACAATCTCCTGCACCTAAAACTAAATCATTATGGCATCAGAGGACATTCCCTTGATTGCCTAAAATCTTATCTTAACAACAGACACCAGTATGTACATACACTGGACCTTCTGTTTTTGTCGATCTCTGTTATCGTCGATTTCGGTTTTGGCCGACTTTTTTTGTCAATTTTTTGGTTCCGCTTTCGTCGATTACCTCAGTTTTCATCAATCGTACGGAACCTGTCCAGTGCCCAGCACATAGACAAAGCCACCTCCCACCCACATTCTCAGCCAGTGTAGCATTGTTTCTCAGTGAGTGAACATATCCTGCCAGGTCATACGAAACATTTCGTAATAATCCATTGTTTTTGCCACTTGTTTATTGTGTGTGACTGCTAAATAAGCCACCATGGCCCCAAAGTTTCTAGTGCCAGCCCTTTGGTAAAGAATGTGAGAAACACGATATAATTCAAGAAAAAGTTTGTAGAAAAATATGAAAGTGGTGGTGGTTGTGATGGTGGTAGAGGGTGGTAGTGATGGTGGAAGAGGGTGGTAGTGATTGTGATGGTGGTAAAGGGTGCCTTCTTCAGTGATTCAGCGATTCTATATAGGGCTACAGAAAACACCACCACCTCAACTGCAGCCTTCACCACCATTATGTATGGATTTTGCTTTCAGTGGCCCTTATACACCCAACAACAGAACACCTGGCATTACATACATAATGACTTATTTTATTCATTCTAGAGTGTATGTCATGTTTCTATGTTATTAATATTGTTTATTGTGTCGTATTAGTTGAATTGTCATAGATAAATAAGCTGTAGAGTTGACATTAGCGTCATATTCTCCAACAATAAACTAGCTTCCCTCTCCCCCTCTGCCCAGTTTGCCATACACCAACAAGTCTTTTCAATAAACGTAAGTGTGATGTTAAATGTTCATTTATACATTTTATTAGTGCTTTATATTTATTTGCCATTCTTTTCTGCATTTGAATCTTTATTTAAGCTAGGGAAGTGACCTCTGATAAGGACCTGGTACCTAGAGTCCCTCTTCCCTCCTCCCTGTCTTCCATCCATCAACAACAGCCTTCAATAAAGGTAAGTGTCATGTGTAATGTTCATTCTTTCGTGCATGTAAATAAAAAAAATATTTTGTTGATACTTCTGGGTGTCTGAAACGGATTAATTCCATTTACATTATTTCTTATGAGGAAAATGGTTTCCATTATGGCTGATTTCAGTTTTGGCTGATGGCTCTGGAACAGATTAACCCTTTGACTGTCGCAACCCCAAATCCTGATGTGTCTCCTGGTGTCGAAACATTTTTGTAAAAAAAAAAAAAAAAAAAAAAAAAAAATTCTTATGAAATGATAGAGAATCTTTTCCCGATGGTAATGACACCAAAAGTATGAAATTTGGTCAAAAACTTACAGAATTACACTCCCACAAAGTTAGCAATCTTGGCAATATATACGCATTGGCGATTTCGCCGAATTTGAGCTCTATTTTCGACAAATTCCATTGTTCCAGTTGGCCAAACTCATAGCTATTTCTTTAGAACTCAATTTTTTCTATCAATTGAGTACAAGAAACCGCCCATTTACCGATTTCAACTACCCAATAAAGTGGTCAGAAATTGGCAATTTGGCCAATTTCACACAAATTAAAAAAGATGCCAATTTCAGAATAGGGTCCAGAATAAACAATGCAGACATTTTTGGCACTAAAATAACATATCCTCCATTCATTAGTCACGTCTCCACGCCCCTCTTTATTCACACAAAAAATAGAAGATTTACTGTCATGCAGAGTACTGCATTATTGTAAAAATGGTATAAATAATATCAGTGCACTAGTGAAAGAATATTAGACTCCCCAGTTAATGTGTATTGGATGTGTGGTGTGAACACTGGTAAAAATCAAACATTTCCGCTACTTTGAAATCAATTTCAAGGTCTTCATCGTGAAACTAATCAAAATCATCTCTATTTCTGTAATATGTTTGTCATTCTATCAAATGAGACCAAGAAAATGAGAATACAACCATAAATACTATAGGAAAATACACCTTAAATTCGGCATTTTAATCCAAAAACATGGTCGGAGCTTTTTTTCCTCTCGTTATGCACTGCATGCTGTAGGTTTTTATACAGTGCACACTGACCACACAGACCCATTCTCTCACATGTGGGCCTACCAGCTATCTCCTGCTTGATTTGAAGCCATTAGAATTATGGAGTACATATACGTCTGAAACACTGGCTCATAAGACGTATATACAGTGGACCCCCGGTTAACGATATTTTTTCACTCCAAAAGTATGTTCAGGTGCCAGTACTGACCGAATTTGTTCCCATAAGGAATATTGTGAAGTAGATTAGTCCATTTCAGACCCACAAACATACAAGTACAAACGCACTTACATAAATACACTTACATAATTGGTTGCATTCGGAGGTAATCGTTATGCGGGGGTCCACTGTATATGGCCAAAACAGTCAAAGGGTTAAACACGAAAACCGAGGGTCCACTGTATATGCAGATGGAGTCAACTCCACTATCTAGCCTGGAGCTGTTGGAGTGCCCCAGGGTAGTGTCCTAGGCCCACTCCTCTTTCTCATCTACATCAATGATCTTCCCAATGCATCCCAACTCTTTATACCAGTTCTATTCACAGATGACACTACTTATGCCTACTCCCATTCATACCCAACTATACTTAGAAACACTGTAAACAACAAAATGCTAAATACAGTGGAACCTCGGGTTGCAAATTTAATCTGTTCCATGACCTTGTTCGTATCCCAATTTGTTTGTATGCCGAGTCAATTTTCCTCATTTAAATTAATTGAAATTGCATTAATCCATTCCAGCGGAATTCCTGCTCTAAAGAGGTGCGACAAAATACTTCAGTTTAATGCTAATATCAACTCTAGGGCTTATTTATGCATCACAATTCATCTAATTTCACCATCGCTCAAGGAATGCACAAAAGGTGCATCATTGTCAATGTTCAGCATTTCTTCGACGTCAGCTTCCTGTAACTCCATTAGCACACAGTCAAGATGAGTAAATAGAATTGTCAACGCTTATTGCTTGAGTACGTTTATTCTGTTAGTGGGCTGGATCTGTGAAGGACCTGCCTAGTTTGGGTCAACAGGCCTACTGCAGTGTTTCTCCTTTATGTTGATGAGTGCAACAATCTTCCTAGTATGGTTATTGAGGCTAAAACCTTGGGTAGTTTCAATTTGTGTAGGATAAATACATGAGTGAGAGGGGTTGGATGTGAGTGGGACTTTCACATGAGTAAATACAATTATCAAAGCTTATTGCTTGGGTAGCATTGAAAATTGAGTTGGGCAAATATTCTGTTAGTGGGATGGATTGTTAAGGACCTGCCTAGTATGGGCCAACAGGCCTGTTGCAGTGTATCATTATTATTAGTATGTATGTATTATAATAATAATAAAAATTATTATTATTACTAATTTAGGGAAGTGGAGCACAGATCCAATTCCCTTGAACAAGAGCCCCTCACCAAGGAACCTCCCTTGAGGGGGAAGTTCGCATCCTGAAATTTCGTTTGTATCCAGAAGCAAAAAATCGATCGAGTGACTGTTCGTATCCTGAAAAATTCGCATTGTAAGGCATTCGTAAGCCGAGGTTCCACTGCATATATCAGTGGAACCCCGGATTTCATAATCCGTTCCAGAAGGTCATTCTAAATCTGAAAAAAGTGCAAAAACCGAAGTAATACTTCCCTACGAAATACATAATGTAAATACAATTAATCCATTTCAGACACCTAAAAATATTAACAAAAAATACATTTTTAAAGAATAACTATAGTTTTACTAGTTTTACATACAGAAAACAATGAGAAATAAATATAAAGCACTAATGAAATGGATAAATAAACATTTAAATCACTATTACATACCTTTACTGAAGACTCTTGTTGGGAGGAGAGTTTGTTTGGAGACAAGACAAAATTCTTAAATATGACGCACTAATATCAACTCTATGGATTATTTATCTATCACAATTCATCTAATATGACATAAACAACATTAATAACATAGAAACACGACATATACTCTAGAATGAATAAAATATGTCATTACACATGTGAGGAGTGTTCTTTTCTTTCTTTCAACACATCAGCTGTATCCCACTGAGGCGGCGTGGCCCAAAAGAAAAAACGAAAGTTTTTCCTTCTACATTTAGTAATATATACAGGAAAAGGGGTTACTAGCCCCTTGCTCCTGGCATTTTAGTCACCTCTTACAACACGCATGGCTTGCGGAGGAAGAATTCTGATCCGCTTCCCCATGGAGATAACAGGAAATAAACAAGAACAAGAACTAGTAAGAAAATGGGTGTGTTGAAGATGTTTAATGCCAGCCGTCTGCAGTCTCTGAGAAGACACTGCCGAGAAGAGATACATAGTCCTCCCCACCAACTCCATTGCCAAACATGTTTCCAACATCTTTTCCAATACATCATTCCAAGTATCTACCTCCACAACCACGACCATCAGGACATCACCAGTAGTAGACAGGACAAGCTTCCATCCTCTGCAGGGGTATACATAATCCCTTGTAATGACTGCAACAAATTATATGTGGGCGAAACATCAAGAGACCTCCAAACACGCATTTCAGAACACCAATATGCAAGCAGGACTGACGATACAAGGAATGCCTGTGTACAACATCGCAATTCACACAACCATTTAATTAACTACAGAAACTCAAGACTTATCGCCACAGAAGACAACACTCAATACCGAAGAATCCTGGAATCATCGCTTATCTCCATAACCAACAATTTCAGCCAGAACAACGGCTTCTATAACATAGCTGAACCACTCGCCAAGAAACTTCTTCATCGCTATCCCACATAAGAACATAGAACACTGCAGAAGGTCTACTCACAACTTGTCCAATACCCCTGCCAAGCTACCCAAGACTCTATAACCCCACCCGGTAGATCATCAGATGCGGCATTCTCCACCTGACCTCAACATTCTGAACATGACTATAAATACTCCCATACCTTCCACCCCAGGTAGATCTGTGTGTGACTTGAAAAAGCCCACTGTGTGGGTGAAACGTTGTCAATAAAGGATCACATTAAACTGCATATGTGTTTATGTTTCCATTGTGTCGGTATTTTATACCATTTATTTTCATTGTCACAAACACACTGACAGGTAGAAATTTACACCTGCCTTAGCCATTTACTATTGTCTTGGAATATATACAGAGTATTTATAGGTCTCAGCAATGTTTTGGATATGTGGAAGTACAGTATAGAAGAAGAAGAAGAAGAAGAAGAAGAAGAAGATGAAGATGATGATGATGATGATGATGATGATGATGATGATGATGATGATGATGATGATTGATGATGATTGATGATGATGATGATGATTGATGATGATTGATGATGATTGATGATGATTGATGATGATGATGATTGATGATGATTGATGATGATGATGATTGATGATGATGATTGATGATGATGATTGATGATGACTGATGATGACTGATGATGATGACTGATGATGATGATGGATGATGATGATGGATGATGATGATGGATGATGATGGATGATGATGACTGATGATGACTGATGATGATGATGATTGATGATTGATGATGATGATTGATGATGATGATTGATGATGATTGATGATGATGATTGTGATGATGATTAGTTCCCTTGAAGCATGAAAAACAAGTCCACCCCTGACAGTGACATGATAAGATGAAATAACATTAGATAAGAGCTGGTATTTGATGAGCATACTCGAGGGTGCAGTGATAAGACTTGATAAGAAAAGATTAGAGGTGACATTTGATGAGCATCACCCTAGCTTTGTTTTCACTGGTACACAAACATGTCTGTCTGTCTATTTGTCTGTCTGTCAAGCTCCCTGTCTATCTGTCTATCCATCTAGCTCTCTGTCTCAGAGAAAGCCACAAGACTGCGTCATCACGTTTACTCATATCTTCAAGCAGAGTATAGCACTTTGTCTCGATTTTTGGGGTTATCCTAGGTAATTTGCACTATGTATACTTGTAGTTATGTGTACCTGTGAGACAGAGATAGAGACAGATTGAAAGAGACAGACAGAGACAGAAACAGATAGACAGAGACAGAGAGACAGAGATACACACAGACACAAACAAACAAATGGAGCCAGGCCGCCAGCCAATCAGCCAGTCAGCCAGCCAGCCAGCCAGCCTGCTGAACAAGTATTACATTCCAGAATTGTTTCTCTTTACTTAGGGCATAGGTTATAAGGCATTCTGAAAGGATGTTGCACAAATGTTGCACATGGGTTATTATCAAGGTTTTTTTATATTTCCTTGACCACTTATGACCACATCCACCTCAAAGCCACTAAACTCGGGGTCAACATCACTTTCCTCTTAAAATGGGAGAGTTAATACTACATGAAATCAGTGAATCCCAGGTGTTTGCCATGCTGTTTGCTCTAGCTGGCACTCATTTGAACTGGTGCTCCCACAAGGTACTAAGTGGTCCCAAATTTTTTTAATACAGTGCGCACTGAGTGTTAAGACCCATTCTATGTTGACAAGGCATCTCAGGCCAATTGTGCCATATTTGAAGGCAGGAAAAATAAAATGTTTGTATACATTTGAGGCACTAGCGGTAAGAACGTATATATACGTTTGGACTGTTTACGGGTTAATCAGTTTCTGACCCACAAAAATATTCACAAAAAATTAATTTTTTATAGAATAACTACAGTTTAACACACACATAATATTTAAAACATACATATAGTATTAAATGAGTAATACAATACAGTGGACCCCCGCATACCGTTGGCATCACATAACGTTAAATCCACATAGCGATACATTTTATCACTAAAATTTTGCCTCGCATAGCGCTAAAAAACTCGCTCAACGCTATTCGTCCGAGACGTGTCTATGTGAGGCCTGAGCCGGCCTCACATGTTCCGCCGGTGGCAATGTTTACAAGCCAGCCTCCGCGGTAACATCCAAGCATACAATTGAAGCATTTTGTATTATTACAGCGTTTTTGGTGATTTTATCTGCAAAATAAGTGACCATGGGCCCCAAGAAAGCTTCTAGTGCCAACCCTGTGGTAAAAAGGGTGAGAAATATTATCGAAAAACTGTTTTACCATGGTCAACTGCTGATGCTGCTGCTGTTCTAGCACTGTCAGCTGCTGCTGCTGCTGTAGCACCGTCAGCTGCTGCTGCTGCTGCTGCTGTAGCACCGTCAGCTGCTGCTGCTGCTGTACCACCATCAGCTGCTGCTGCTGCTGCTGTAGTACCATCTGCTGCTGCTGTAGCACTGTCAGCTGCTGCTGCACTGTCAGCTGCTGCTGCTGCTGTAGCACTGTCAGCTGCTGCTGCTGCTGTAGCACCATCAGCTGCTGCTGCTGCTGTACCACCGTCAGCTGCTGCTGCTGCTGTAGTACCGTCTGCTGCTGCTGTAGTACCGTCTGCTGCTGCTGTAGCACCATCTGCTGCTGCTGTAGCACTGTCAGCTGCTGCACTGTCAGCTGCTACTGCTGTAGCACTGTCAGCTGCTGCTGCTGTAGCACCGTCAGCTGCTGCTGCTGCAGCACTATCAGCCGCTGCTGCTGCTGCTGCTGTAGCACCGTTGTTGGTGTGGCTTATTGAGAATACCAAGAAACAATTAACCCCAGAGGGTTAGCCACCCAGGATAACCCAATAAAGTCAGTGTCATCGAAGACTGTCTAACTTATTTCCATTGGGGTCCTTAATCTTGTCTCCCAGGATGCAACCCACACCAGTCGACTAACACCCAGGTGAACAGGGAAAAATGCCTGGAACTAGTGCTCATATTGGTGAATTTAAAGCCAGCAAAGGTTGGTTTGAGAGATTTAAGAATCGTAGTGGCATACACAGTGTGATAAGGCATGTTCTGGAAGAAAATGCCAAACAGGACCTACAGTACTCAGGAGGAAAAGGCACTCCCAGGACACAGTGTCTCATCAGTCATTGCTGCATCTTCAATAAAGGTAAGTGTCATTTATTCTTCATTTAGTAGAGTAATACATGCACAATATATATTGTGCATGTACTACTCTACTATTGTGCATGTATCCTTCTCTTTGTGTGTAGGAAAATGTATATTTCACGTGGTAGAATTTTTTTTTTTCATACTTTTGGGCGTCTTGCACGGATTAATTTGATTTCCATTATTTCTTATGGGGAAAATTCATTTGCATAACGATAATTTCGCATAAAAATGAGCTCTCAGGAACGGATTAATATCGTTATGCAGGGGTCCACAGTACATAAATAAACATTTAAATAAACAGGACACACGACCATAACACAAGACACAGATCTCTTTTTGATGTAACCCGTGTCCATATCACACTGTGTAAAAACTCTATGCACATAAAGGGGCCCAAAATTTGGAATTCATTACCAGAAAATACTAAAGAAACCCAGTCTGAAAATCAATTTAAGCCTCTTCTCAAAAGCCACTTAATCACTCTAAACTAAATACTCAATACAGTAAGGCCCCGCTTTACGGCGTTTTGTTTACGGCATTCCGCTAATACGGTCATTTCAAATTATGACCAAAACTCGATATACGGCTCCCCCACCTGACTTTCTAATACGGTCACCGTGCCCCACCCGGTTTGTTTACATTCTCTGTGAGATCTGTAAGCACTAAGTCTCTCCATTATGTCTGGAAACTCCAAAATTTCAAGTAATTTTAAAAGTTATTTCAGATTTTATATATACTCTGATAATTATACTTATGTATACCTGTACTTAAATAAACTTACACACTGTGCTGGCGTGCAGGTACACATTAAAATCAGTAAGAGTGTCTTATGTCTCCAGACATCATATTAGTAATGATAATAATAATCGAACATTAAAATGGTATAAAATACCGACAGATTGTTAGGTAAGACACATATGCAACAGTTAGGTATCTTTATTTCGAAACGTTTCGCCTACACAGTAGGCTTCTTCAGTCGAGTACAGAAAAGTTGATAGAAGCAGAAGATACTTGAAGACGATGTAATCAGTCCATCACCCTTAAAGTTTTGAGGTGGTCAGTCCCTCAGTCTGGAGAAGAGCATTGTTCCGTTGTCTGAAACAATATGAAGTTGAAGTGACAGAATGGGGCCTTTTATAGTGCCAGGAGGTGAGACGTAGGTTGCTTTGGGAGGGCAGGTCCCTCTCAAACCCAGCCGTTCTCACTAGTAGAGGTTGTCGAAGTTGATGGTCTGTACCAAGATACCCTTGTGTTGCAGTGTCTGACAGAATGAACATTAAAATGGTATAAAATACCGACAGATTGTTAGGTAAGACACATATGCAACAGTTAGGTATCTTTATTTCGAAACGTTTCGCCTACACAGTAGGCTTCTTCAGTCGAGTACAGAAAAGTTGATAGAAGCAGAAGATACTTGAAGACGATGTAATCAGTCCATCACCCTTAAAGTTTTGAGGTGGTCAGTCCCTCAGTCTGGAGAAGAGCATTGTTCCGTTGTCTGAAACAATATGAAGTTGAAGTGACAGAATGGGGCCTTTTATAGTGCCAGGAGGTGAGACGTAGGTGAGACGTAGTGAGAACGGCTGGGTTTGAGAGGGACCTGCCCTCCCAAAGCAACCTACGTCTCACCTCCTGGCACTATAAAAGGCCCCATTCTGTCACTTCAACTTCATATTGTTTCAGACAACGGAACAATGCTCTTCTCCAGACTGAGGGACTGACCACCTCAAAACTTTAAGGGTGATGGACTGATTACATCGTCTTCAAGTATCTTCTGCTTCTATCAACTTTTCTGTACTCGACTGAAGAAGCCTACTGTGTAGGCGAAACGTTTCGAAATAAAGATACCTAACTGTTGCATATGTGTCTTACCTAACAATCTGTCGGTATTTTATACCATTTTAATGTTCATTCTGTCAGACACTGCAACACAAGGGTATCTTGGTACAGACCATCAACTTCGACAACCTCTACTAGTGAGAACGGCTGGGTTTGAGAGGGACCTGCCCTCCCAAAGCAACCTACGTCTCACCTCCTGGCACTATAAAAGGCCCCATTCTGTCACTTCAACTTCATATTGTTTCAGACAACGGAACAATGCTCTTCTCCAGACTGAGGGACTGACCACCTCAAAACTTTAAGGGTGATGGACTGATTACATCGTCTTCAAGTATCTTCTGCTTCTATCAACTTTTCTGTACTCGACTGAAGAAGCCTACTGTGTAGGCGAAACGTTTCGAAATAAAGATACCTAACTGTTGCATATGTGTCTTACCTAACAACACACATAATAATAATCATCGAGTCTCATTTAAATGTCGTATATTACGTTAATATACACATTTTCATTAATCCATCTAAGATATTTTTTCAAAATTATATAATAAACACAATGCATAACATATAAATATGATAAATACACCCCACAGTAGAATAAATAAACATAAATGTGAGATGTGGTAGCAGACGACTTGCACAAGTGACGCCATATTAGAAATAATAATAATAATAATAATAATAATAATAATAATCACTGAGTCTCATTAAATGTCATATATTACGTTAATATACACATTTTCATTAATCCATCTATGATATTTTTTCAAAATTATATAATAAACACAATGCATAACTTATAAATATGATAAATACACCCCACAATAGAATAAATAAACATAAATATGAGATGTGGTAGCCAGATAACTTGTACAAGTGACGCCAAGAATAACATTTTCTCTAATCTAACAGAAGAGAAAATGTGTTACTGGGGGTAACTGTAGAAAATTATTCCTTTCGTATGTATGTAAGTTTATTCAGGTATACACAAATACAGTTACATAGATTATCATACATAACATATGTGTAGAGAACCTACGATAACCCAAAAAAGTCAGTGACGTATTTCCATTGCCTTCACTCAGAGTGTCATTTCTTCTCAAAATGATGTTACATGAGAATGGGAGTGTTCTTCTTTATTTATTCTACAGTATCAATGTAGAGACAACTTGTACACAAGCCAGACGTGTACACTTTTTTTGTTTACAAAACTTACCTTCGCCTGGTTTGTTTACATAACTCTGCGCTTGTCCTCTCTCATGCGCTCATTCTTTCTCTCTCTCATTTATTCGTTTTATCTCATTTACTTACTCCTGACCCTACATTAAGACTACAAATATTTTAAGGTAAGTAATGAGTGAACTGTATATACATTTTATTGCTCTGGGATGCTTAAATATCATAGAATATATGTGTGGGTGGGTTGGCCATGTATGGCAGCCCGGCTGACTACCATACATACCACACTTGATTTTTTACAATAAATACTACTCATCTCACCCTAGATTAAGACTACAAATATTTTAAGGTAAGTAATGAGGAAACTGTATATGCATTTTATCGCTCTAGAATGCTTAAATGTAATAGAATATTATGTGTATGTGGGTTGGCCTGGTATGGTAGCCCGGCTGACTGCCATACATACCACACTTGATTTCTTACAATAAATACTACTTGTCTCACCCTAGATTAAGACTACAAATATTTTAAGGTAAGTAATGAGTGCACTATGTGTGTATTGTACTTTTTTATTGTTTTTTGATGCCTGGTTCTATTGCTAACTTAATATATGTTAGTGTAAACTTGTTATCTAGTGTTTGTATGCATTTATAAGTGAAAAAAAAAGGGTGTTCCACTTTACGGCGGTTTCCGCTTTACGGTGGTAGCCTGGAACCTAACCTGCCGCATAAGTGGGGCCCTACTGTACTCAGTATTTAACTTTACCAATAAATCTCCCACTCACCTAAATCTTAAAACTTCAAGACTAGATGACCAAGTTCATACACTGACTAATACCACATAGTAGTATAAATCTTCTTCTTTCAACATACCGGCCGTATCCCACCGAGGCGGGGTGGCCCAAAAGAAAAAACGAAAGTTTCTCCTTTTACATTTAGTAATATATACAGGAGAAGAGGTTACTAACCCCTTGCTCCCGGCATTTTAGTCGCCTCTTACAACACGCATGGCTTACGGAGGAAGAATTCTGTTCCACTTCCCCATGGAGGTAAGAGGAAATAAACAAGAACAAGAACTAGTAAGAAAAATGGAAGAAAACCCAGAGGGGTGTGCATATACATATATGCTTGTACATGTATGTGTAGTGTGACCTAAGTGTAAGTAGAAGTAGCAAGACGTACCTGAAACCTTGCATGTTTATGAGACAGAAAAATGGACACCAGCAATCCTACCATCATGTAAAACAATTACAGGTTTCCGTTTTACACTCACTTGGCAGGACGGTAGTACCTCCCTAGGCGGTTGCTGTCTACCAACCTACTACCTAGGAGTAGTATAAATACCTACCCAAAATAGTATTGCCCTACACCAAATCGTAACATTCTCATACTATAAACTGCTTTTAGCAAATCACAATGTTATATTCCTATAATATAATTTCAATAATTGCTTTTGAATCTATAGTCCATTGTCAACAAGAATATAACTGAATCATGCTTCATAAAAAACATTTTTGAAAATATGAATATATCCTTTGGTTTATATAAATTAGATTCATTTATAACTAATAGAACTATTGTACAACTATGATAAATTTCTTTAGTGTTAAGTAATCAGTAAGCCATTAAATTAAGTCAGCCCATAATGCCTAGGCATAATAGAGACTGTCTTTGCACTGCAGCCCATTATTGTAAATACATAACCTCAATGTACTACTTGCAAAGAAATAAATAAATTTGAATTTGAATTTAAAATCACATTTACATACCTTTACTGAAGACTCTTGTTGGCCCGGTGGCCTGGTGGCTAAAGCTCCCGCTTCACACACGGAGGGCCCGGGTTCGATTCCCGGCGGGTGGAAACATTTCGACACGTTTCCTTACACCTGTTGTCCTGTTCACCTAGCAGCAAATAGGTACCTAGGTGTTAGTCGACTGGTGTGGGTCGCATCCTGGGGGACAAGATTAAGGACCCCAATGGAAATAAGTTAGACAGTCCTCGATGATGCACTGACTTTCTTGGGTTATCCTGGGTGGCTAACCTCCCGGGGTTAAAAATCCGAACGAAATCTTATCTTATCTTATCTTAAGATAGGGAGGACTTATTACTACCTCCACCACTGCCTCCACCACTGCCTCAACCACTGCCTCAACCACTGCCTCCACCACTGCCTTCACCACTGCCTCAACCACTGCCTCAACCACTGCCTCAACCACTGCCTCAACCACTGCCTCACTGCCACTATGAACTTTCTTTGGGCCCATGGTGGCTTATTTCACAGTCACAATCAATAAACAAGCACTAAACACAATCAATTTAATGTGAAATGTTCAGATGAACACGCAAGGTAATGTTCACCCAAGGATAAACAAAGCTAGACTGGCTCATGACACCTGCGTGGGGAGGCGCGCAGGCATGGGCAAGTGGACAGGTCTGGTATGCTGGCCAAAACACGGGGCAATGGCCGAAACTTAGGACAAAATTTAGCCGAAAAAAGCAGTCAAAACTTGAAGCGGCCGATACTCAGGGTGGCCGTAACTCGGGGTTCCACTGTACAAGATTGTCATTTTTATAAACCTCCACCTTGACTACCTTGCATTAGTAGTAAGATTAAATAAGATTGTAATTAAGTTAACCACTATTATCGTGTCTAGTTTTAAGTACGTAGTTACTGTGTGCTATTATCTTGTCTAGTTTTCAGTAGTTGTTGAATACTAGGATTAGTCTACCTGAAATGCCCTGGCATGATAGTGGCTTTCTTTGTACTTAGCAAGCCAAAATTGTAATTACACATTTTAACCTTTACAAAGAAATACTATATCTTTATCTTTATCTTAAATCATTAAAAAACAAAGCAGGAGACCTAAATAACTTGCCATCAATCATATATAAAAAACCAGCTCATGTAGTTCCCCATTATTGCAACAATATTTAACAAATCTGTTGAATCTTCAACATTCCCATCCATACTTAAGACAGCAGGGATCACCCTGATCCTCAAAGGAGGTGCTCCTACAGAATTAAATAACTACAGACCAATATCTAACTTGCCTTTGCTCTTTAAAGTTTTCGAAAAAAAAAATACATAAACAAATCTACTCCTACTTCCTATCTCATAACATACCGAACCCCTGCCAGTTTGGGTTTAGGGCCAAAAAAAAAAAAAAAAGCACGAATGATGAAAATATTCAGATGCTTGAATTACTATATACAGCAATTGAAAAATAATTAATATCCTCTGGGGCTCTTCATAGACCTATGGAAAGCATCTGATACAGTAGACCACAATATCTTGCACCTAAAACTAGAGCATTAAGGGGTCATAGGACACTCTCTCAATTACCTAAAATCTTATTTTAGTGGTAGACACCAGTATGTGTACACAAATGGCATGACCTCAAATACTCAGCCTGTGGTTGTTGTAGTGCCACAGGGAAGTGTCCTAGGGCCTCTACTCTTTCTTATTTACATCAATGACCACACAAATGCATCGCAACTCCTTAAACCAGTTTCATTCGAAGATGACACCACTTACGTCTTCTCTCCCACACAAACCCAGCTATACTTAGTAACACTGTAAACAGCAAGCTACATAAAATATCAAACTGGATGACGACCAACAAACTTACTCTCAATACAGACAAAACCTACTTCATGCTTTTTGGAAACAGAGCATTAAATATCCAGCAAAACATATTGATAAATGGTTCACCCAATACAAGATGCACTGAGGGAAAATTTCTAAGTCTCCACCTTGGCTATAATCTTAAGTTTCAGACCCACATCCAGCATATAGTAACTAAAAAAGTTTCCAAAACAGTAGGTATCCTTTCGAAGATATGATACTATGTACCCCAAAGGGCGCTCCTTACTTTATATCACTCTCTAATATACCCTTACCTCACCTACGGTATTTATGCTCAGGGATCTACCACTGCAAACCACCTTAAACCTTTTATAACCCAACATAAAGCAGCAGTGCAGATGATCACAACTCCAGCACCAGACAACACACCCCACCACTCTTCAAAAACTTGAACCTCCTTAATAAACAAAAAAAATTTTTTTTTCAACAAGTCAGCCATCTCCCACCTAGGCAGGGTGACCCAAAAAGAAAGAAAATCCCCAAAATGAAAATACTTTCATCATCATTCAACAATTTTACCTCACTCATACATAATCACTGTTTTTGCAGAGGTGCCCAAATACAACAGTTTAGAAGCATATATAAAGATACAATATAAAAAGTGACCTGAAATAATATAATAAACTCCCTATAGAATATAATATCAGGGCCCCAATTATATATATACCATCCTATTACACATCTCTCCAAACTGCCAATATCCCAAACCCCTCCTTTAAAGTACAGGCATTGTACTTCCCATTTCCAGAACTCAAGTCTGGCTATGTAAAAATAATCAGTTTCCCTGAATCCCTTCGCCAAATATTACCCTGCTCACACTCCCACAGCTTGTCAGGTCCCAAAAACCATTTGTCTCCATTCACTCCTATCTAACACACTCATGCACGCTTGCTGGAAGTCCAAGCCCCTCGCCCACAAAACCTTCTTTATCCCCTCCCTCCAACCTTTTCAAGGATGACACCCACCCCACCTTCCTTCCCCTACAGATTTATAAGCTCTCCATGTCATTCTACTTTGATCCATTCTCTATAAATGACCAAACCACCTCAACAACCCCTCTTCAGCCCTCTGACTAATACTTTTATTAACTCCACACCTTCTCCTAATTTCCAAACTTCGAATTCTCTGCATAATATTTAAACCACAAATTGCCCTTAGACAGGACATCTCCACTGTCTCCAACCACCTCCTTGCTGCAGTATTTACAACCCAAGCTTCACACCCATATAAGTGTTGGTACCACTATACTTTGATACATTCCCTTCTTTGCCTCCACTGATAATGTTTTTAGTCTCCACATATACTTCAACGCACCACTCACCTCTTTTCCCTCAATTCTATGGTTAACCTCATCCTTCATAAAACCATCCGCTGACACATCAACTCCCAAATATCTGAAAACATTCACTTCTTCCATACTCCTTCTCTACAATGTGATATCCAATTTTCCTTTATCTAAATCATTTGATACCCTCATCACCTTACTCTTATCTATGTTCACTTTCAACTTTCTACCCTTACACACCCTCCCAAACTCATCCACTAACCTTTCCAACTTTTCTTCAGAATCACCCATAAGCACACATCAGCAAAAAGTAATTGTGTCAACTCCCATTTTGTATTTGATTCCCCATAATTTAATCCCACCCCTCTCCCCAACACCCTAGCATTTACTTCTTTTACAACCCCATCTATAAATATATTAAACAACCATAGTGACATTATGCATCCCTGTCTAAGACCTACTTTTACTGGGAATTAATCTACACGCCCTAACCTGAGCCTCACTATCCTCATAAAATCTCTTTACAGCATTTAATAACTTGCTACCTATTCCATATACAACATCTGCCACATTGCTCCCCTATCCACTCTATCATGTGCCTTTTCTACATCCATAAATCCAATGAAAACTTCCCTACCTTTATCTAAATACTGTTCACATATATGCTTCAATGTAAACACTTGGTCTACACATCCCCTACCCACTCTAAAGCCTCCTTGTTCATCTGCAATCCTACTCTCTGTCTTACCTCTAATTCTTTCAATAATAACCCCACCGTACACTTTTCCTGGTATACTAGGTAAACTTATTCCCCTATAATTTTTATAATCTCTTTTGACCCCCTTCCCTTTATATGAAGGAACTATACATGTTCTCTGCCAATTCCAAGGTATCTTCCCCTCTTCCATACATTTATTAAACAAAAATACCAACCACTCTAACACTATATCCCCCCCTGCTTTTAACATTTTTGTCATGATCCCATCAGTTCCTGCTGCTTTACCCCATTTCATTCTATGTAATGCCTTACACACCTCCCTCACACTCACATCCTGCTCTTGTTCACTCCTAAAAGATGTTATACCTCCCTGGCCAGTGCATGAAATGACCACCTCCCTTTCTTCGTCGACGTTTAAAAGTTCCTCAAAATATTCCCGCCATCTACCCAATACCTCCAGCTCCCCATCTACTAACTCCCCTACTCTGTTTTTAAATGATAAATCCATCTGTTCCCTAGGCATTCTTAACTTGTTTATCTCACTCCAAATTTTTTTCTTGTTTTCATTAAAATTTCTTGACAGTGCCTCTCCCACTCTTATCTGCTCTCCTTTTGCACTCTCACCACTCTCTTCACCTTTCTAATACTCTCCATATACTCTGCTCTTCTTATAACACTTCTGCTTTGTAAAAACCTCTCATAAGCTACCTTTTTCTCTTTTATCACACCCTTTACATCATCATTCCACCAATCACTCCTCTTTCCTCCTACAGCCACAAACTTCTGCCCCACATTCTAATACTGCATTTTTAAAACTATTCCAACCCTCTTCAACCTCACCACTACATACTCATATTTGCACTAGCCCACCTTTCTGCCAATAGTTGCTTATATCTCACCCTAACTTCCTCCTCCCTTAGTTTATACACTTTCACCTCTCTCTTACTTGTTGTTTCTATTTTCCTTTCATCCCATCTACCTCTTACTCTAACTGCAGCTACAACTAAATAATGATCTGATATATCAGTTGCCCCTCTATAAACATGTACATTCTGAAGCCTACCCATCATCCTTTTATCCACCAATACATAATCTAACAAACTATTTTCATTACATGCTATATCATACCTTGTATACTTATTTATCCTCTATTTCATAAAATATGTATTACTTATTATGTAATCTCTTTCTACGCATAGCTCAATTAAAGATTCCCCATTTTCATTTACCTCTGGCATCCCAAATTTACCTACTACTCCTTCCACAACATTTTTACCCACTTTAGCATTGAAATGCCCAACCATAAGTACACTCACACTTGGTTCAAAACTCCCCACACACTCAACATTTCCCAAAATCTCTCTCTCTCTCCTCCACATTTCTCTCTTCTCCAGGTGCATAAATACTTACTATAACCCACTTTTCACATCCAACCCTTATTTTACTCCACATAATCCTAGAATTAATACATTTATATTCCCTCTTTTCCTGCCATAACTTTTCCTTCAACATTATTGCTACTCCTACTTTAGATCTAACTCTATTTGAAACCCATGACCTAATCCCATTTATTTCTTCCCAATGAAACTCTCCCACCCCCTTCAGCTTTGTTTCACTTAAAGCCAGGACATCCAGCTTCTTCTCATTCATAACATCCACAATCATCTCTTTCTTGTCATTAGCACAACATCCACGCACATTCAAACAGCCCACTTTTCTTCTTTTACTTTTTAGTAGGGTATACAAGAAAAAGGGTTACTGACCCACTGTTCCCGGCATTTTAGTTGACTTTTACAACATGATTGGCTTACGGAGGAAAGATGCTTATTTCACTTCCCCATGGATGTAAAAGGAAAAGCAATAATAATAAGAACTTTTTTTTTTCAACAAACCGGCCATATCCCACCAAGGCAGGGTGGCCAAAAAAGAAAAATGAAAGTTTCTCTTTTTAAATTTAGTAATTTATACAGGGAAAGGGGTTACTAAGCCTTTGCTCCTGGCATTTTAGTCGCCTCTTACAACACGCATGGCTTACGGAGGAAGAATTCTGTTCCACTTCCCCATGAAGATAAAAAATAAACAAGAACAAGAACTTGAAAGAAAATATCAGAAAACCCAGAGGGGTGTGTATATATATGCTTGTACATGTATGTGTAGTGTAACCTAAGTGTAAGTAGAAGTAGCAAGACGTACCTGAAATCTTGCATGTTTAAGAGACAGAAGAAAGACACCAGCAATCCTATCATCATGTAAAACAATTACTGGCTTTCTTTTTACATTCACTTGGCAGGATGGTAGTACCTCCCTGGATGGTTGCTGTCTACCAATCTACTACACTTATTATTGTGCCTACTATATATACAGAACATTAAACTTCAATATCAACCCTCCACTCAAACTTCTCCTAAAC
>NC_091300.1:23831228-23846228 GCF_038502225.1 Cherax quadricarinatus | reverse complement strand
TTTAATTTATATAATTTTTATATTCTGATAATTACAATTTGTAGTAGTTCTTATGATTTCATGGCCAATCTTTGTTCTGACACTAATATTAGGTACTGAAATAGCACTCAAATATGTAGTCACAAACACAGTGACAGGAGAACATTTTCAGCTACCTTAGTCACATACTATTGTCTAGAAATATATACATAGTATTTATAAGTCCCAGCAATGTTTTGGACATGAGGGGAGTATATATGAAACTCCATGAAGCATGTTGTAAGATGAGTGTCACTCTACTGCTGACAGTGAAGTAGTTGAGTGACATTTGATAATTGTGCACTGCCTTGGCTTCATTTGTTTTCACTGTTACACATAAACATGTCTGTGTCTGTCTGTCCATCTGTCTGTCTAGTTCTCTGCTGATCTCTGTCTCTTCTTAACTGTCTTTCTGTCTCTCTGTCTGCTTCTCTCTCTTTCTGTCAGAGAGAGAGCGACTCATGAATCAACAAGTATTACATATGATGCAGAGTAGCCATGTCTGATTCCTGAACAAGTGAAAATATATATTACTTGCCAGTCATGCTTATTATGCATTATATCTACAAGCACAGTATAGCACTTTGTCTGGATTTTTTGAGTTATCCTAGGTAATTTACATTATGTATAATTGTATTTATGTGTACCTGTGAGACAGATAGACAGAGACAGATACAGACAGAGACAGAGACAGAGACAGCCAATCAGCCACCCACCCAGCCGCCAGCCAGCCAACCAGCTGAACACATATTACACATTCCAGAATTGTTTCTCTTTAATTAGGGTATAAGTTATAGGACATTCTGGCAGGATGACACTACCAGTGGTACCAAAATTGAAAGGATGTTGCACAAAGATAAAGATAAAGGTTTATTTCTTTGTAAAGGCTCCAATGTGTAATTACAATTTTGGTTTGCTAAGTACAAAGAAAGCCACTATTATTCCAGGGCATTTCAGGCAGACTAATCCTAATATACAGAAACTACTTAAAACTATTAAGATAATAATACATAATAACTACTTAAAAATAGACAAGATAGAAGTGGTTAACTGTATTATAATTTTATTTCATCTTAATACAGTGGACCCTCGCCTAATGATATTAATCCGTTCCTGAGAGCTCATCGTTAGCCGAGTTAATTTTCCCCATAAGAAATAATGGAAATCCAATTAATCCATTCCAGACAGCCAAGAGTATTAAAAAAAAAAATCATTAAATATACATTTCCTTACAAAGAAAACAATAAGACATGCACAATAACTACATAAATAAATGTTAAAATGACGCTTACCTTTATTGAAGAATACTGATGAGTGATGAGACACTTTTTCTTGAACACTCTGGGATTTTCAGAGTGATACATGAGTATCACTTTGCATTCCCCACTAGCATTACAACAAAACATGAGAGTTAGCCTGTCTTTCACAGGCTTGTGTCCCGGGAGTGCCTTTTCCTCCTGAGTAATGTAGGTCCTGTTTGGCATTTTCTTCCAGAACAGGCCTGTTTCGTCACAACTGAACACCTGTTGGGGTTGGAATTTTTCAGCTTCACCATGCCTCATCACACTGTGTATGCCACTACCATTCTTATATCTCTCAAGCCAATCTTTGCTGGCCTTAAATTCACCAATATGAGCACTAGTTCCAGGCATTTTTTCCTGTTCACCTGGGTGTTAGTCAACTGTTGTGGGTCACATCCTGGGAGACAAGATTAAGGACCCCAATGGAAATAAGTTAGAGAGTCCTCGATGATGCACTGGCTTTCTTGGGTTATCCTGGGTGGCTAACCCTCCAGGGTTAATCATTTCTTGGTAATTGTTTCCCGTTAAGCCACACCAACAACACACTCACCACATCTTTCAGTAGTACAGCTGATGGTGGTGCAGCAACAGCAACAGCTGACTGTGGTGCAGCAACAGCTGACTGTGGTGCAGCAACAGCTGACTGTGGTGCAGCAACAGCTGACTATGGTGCAGCAGCAGCTGACTGTGGTGCAGCAACAGCTGACTGTGGTGCAGCAACAGCTGACCGTGGTGCAGCAACACCTGACTGTGGTACGATAGCATTTCTCACCCTTTTTACCACAGGGTTGGCACTAGAAGCTTTCTTTGGGCCTATGGTGGCTTATTTAGCAATTACAAGCACTATAAACAATGGAATACAAAATGTATCGAATGTATGCATGCAACCGGCCACCCTGGCTTGTAAACAATGATGGCAGGGAAGCTGAGGCACTCAGGCTGGACGGACAGTTTTTATGAGGAATCACATTTGGCGAGTTTTTTATCGTGAGGCGAGGCAAAATTTTTGCATTAAAATGCATCGTTTAGCAGATTTAACATAACACGATGCCATCGTATGGCGGGGGTCCACTGTACTAATGTGAGGTAGTCAAGGTGGAGGTTTTTAAGAATAATAATTCTGAAGTTGCACATAATAAAAACAATATTACGAATAATGGTTCAAGCAGTAATATTTCAAGGACTGGCAGAAGTTTAAAAGTCTAGAGGTCACATAATATAACTAATTAGCATTTGTTTCAGTTGAATTGGTTAGTATTGAGAGATAAGATGATTTTTTAGCAAAATCCTAAATTTATAAGTAGTCAGGGGATCCTTTACCAGTTCCGGTAGCAAGTTCCAGAATTTCGGGCCCTCTGTGTGCATAGCATTTTTACATGGTGTGAGACTGACACGAGAGATGTTAAAGAGTGCTTTATGACTTGCATTGTGACTGTGGATTCTGTTGTAACTGTCAAACAGTAGTTTAAGTGGAGGGTTTATGATGGAATTTAATGTTTTATATATGTAGTACCCACAATAATATGAGTGTATGTCTCATATATTTAGCAAGTTTAGGCTTTTGAAAAGTGGTGGGGTGTGCTGTCTAGCACAGGAGCTGGTAATCATCAACACAGCAGCTTTTTGTTGGGTTATTAACCCCTTGACTGTCGCAATCCCCAATCCTGAGGTGTCTCCTGGTGTCGCAAAATTTAAAAAAAAAAATTATTTTTTTCTTATGAAATGATAGAGAATCTTTTCCCGATTGTAATGACACCAAAAAATCGAAATTTGATGGAAAACTGACGGAATTACACTCTCGCAAAGTTAGCGACCTCGGTGATATTTATGAATCGGCGATTTCGCCCACTTTGAGCCCTATTTTTGGCTAATTCCATTGTTCCAGTCGACCAAACTCATAGCAATTTCTTTAGAACTCCATTTTTTCTATCGATTGAGTACAAGAAACTGCCCATTTACTGATTTCAACTACCCAATAACGTGGTCAGAAATTTGCAATTTGGCCAATTTCACGAAAATTAAAAAATATGACAATTTCAAAATAAGGTCCAGAATGAACAATGCAGACATTCCTGGCTCTAAAATAACATTTTCTTTGTTCATCAGTCACGTCTCCAGGCCACTCTGATATTACTCTTGCTTTCTATTTTGAATTTTTATTCAAACAAAACATAGAAGATTTACTGTTATGCAGACTACTGCAATATTGTAATAATTGTACAAAAAATGCCAACCCATTAACGACTGCATATTAGAATGGCTAGTTGGACATTTATTTTACAATGACATCATTTGTTTACTTTTGAACATCGGCAAAAATCAAACATTTTCCCTATTTTGAGCTCTATTTCCAGGCTCTTTTTATAGTAAAACCAATCAAAATCACCTCTATTTCTATAATATGTTTTCAATTCTATCAAATGAGACCAAGAAAACAAGAATAGAACCATAAATACTATACGAAAATAGACCACAAATTCGGCATTTTAATTAAAAAAACAGGTCGGAGTTTTTTTTTTTCTCATTAAGCACTGCATGCTCCAAGATTTTTTTTATATGATGCACACTGACCACACAGACCTATTCTCTCACATGTGGGCCTACCAGCTTTCTCCTGCTTGATTTGAAGCCGCTAGAATTTATGAGTATACGTGTATATGGGAAGATGGAGGGAATATTTTGAGGAATTGTTAAATGTTGATGAAGATAGGGAAGCTGTGATTTCGTGTATAGGGCAAGGAGGAATAACATCTTGCAGGAGTGAGGAAGAGCCAGTTGTGAGTGTGGAGGAAGTTCGTGAGGCAGTAGGTAAAATGAAAGGGGGTAAGGCAGCCGGGATTGATGGGATAAAGATAGAAATGTTAAAAGCAGGTGGGGATATAGTTTTGGAGTGGTTGGTGCAATTATTTAATAAATGTATGGAAGAGGGTAAGGTACCTAGGGATTGGCAGAGAGCATGCATAGTTCCTTTGTATAAAGGCAAAGGGGATAAAAGAGAGTGCAAAAATTATAGGGGGATAAGTCTGTTGAGTATACCTGGTAAAGTGTATGGTAGAGTTATTATTGAAAGAATTAAGAGTAAGACGGAGAATAGGATAGCAGATGAACAAGGAGGCTTTAGGAAAGGTAGGGGGTGTGTGGACCAGGTGTTTACAGTGAAACATATAAGTGAACAGTATTTAGATAAGGCTAAAGAGGTCTTTGTGGCATTTATGGATTTGGAAAAGGTGTATGACAGGGTGGATAGGGGGGCAATGTGGCAGATGTTGCAGGTGTATGGTGTAGGAGGTAGGTTACTGAAAGCAGTGAAGAGTTTTTACGAGGATAGTGAGGCTCAAGTTAGAGTATGTAGGAAAGAGGGAAATTATTTCCCAGTAAAAGTAGGCCTTAGACAAGGATGTGTGATGTCACCGTGGTTGTTTAATATATTTATAGATGGGGTTGTAAGAGAAGTGAATGCGAGGGTCTTGGCAAGAGGCGTGGAGTTAAAAGATAAAGAATCACACACAAAGTGGGAGTTGTCACAGTTGCTCTTTGCTGATGACACTGTGCTCTTGGGAGATTCTGAAGAGAAGTTGCAGAGATTGGTGGATGAATTTGGTAGGGTGTGCAAAAGAAGGAAATTAAAGGTGAATACAGAAAAGAGTAAGGTTATGAGGATAACAAAAAGATTAGGTGATGAAAGATTGGATATCAGATTGGAGGGAGAGAGTATGGAGGAAGTGAATGTATTCAGATATTTGGGAGTGGACGTGTCAGCGGATGGGTCTATGAAAGATGAAGTGAATCATAGAATTGATGAGGGGAAAAGGGTGAGTGGTGCACTTAGGAGTCTGTGGAGACAAAGAACTTTGTCCTTGGAGGCAAAGAGGGGAATGTACGAGAGTATAGTTTTACCAACGCTCTTATATGGGTATGAAGCATGGGTAATGAATGTTGCAGCGAGGAGAAGGCTGGAGGCAGTGGAGATGTCATGTCTGAGGGCAATGTGTGGTGTGAATATAATGCAGAGAATTCGTAGTTTGGAAGTTAGGAGGAGGTGCGAGATTACCAAAACTGTTGTCCAGAGGGCTGAGGAAGGGTTGTTGAGGTGGTTCGGACATGTAGAGAGAATGGAGCGAAACAGAATGACTTCAAGAGTGTATCAGTCTGTAGTGGAAGGAAGGCGGGGTAGAGGTCAGCCTAGGAAAGGTTGGAGGGAGGGGGTAAAGGAGGTTTTGTGTGCGAGGGGCTTGGACTTCCAGCAGGCATGCGTGAGCGTGTTTGATAGGAGTGAATGGAGACAAATGGTTTTTAATACTTGACGTGCTGTTGGAGTGTGAGCAAAGTAACATTTATGAAGGGGTTCAGGGAAACCGGCAAGCCGGACTTGAGTCCTGGAGATGGGAAGTACAGTGCCTGCACTCTGAAGGAGGGGTGTAAATGTTGCAGTTTAAAAACTGTAGTGTAAAGCACCCTTCTGGCAAGACAGTGATGGAGTGAATGATGGTGAAAGTTTTTCTTTTTCGGGCCACCCTGCCTTGGTGGGAATCGGCCAGTGTGATAATAAAAAAAAAATAATAACTTGTATATACGTCAAACACGGTACCTCGTAAGATGTATATATACAACCAAAACAGTCAAAGGGTTAAAGGTTTAAGGTGGTTGGCTGTGGTTGATCCCCAGGCACAAATACTATAGGTGAGGTTAGGATATATTAAAGATTGGCATAGGGTAAGGAGTGTCGTTTGTGGTACATAGTATCATATCTTAGAAAGGATGCCAACTGATTTAGAAATTTTCTTGGATATTTGTTGGATGTAGTAACGAAATTTAAGATTACAGTCATGGAGAAGACCTAGAAATTTACCCTCAGTGTATCTTGATATAGGGGAGCCATTTATCAATATATTAAGTTGGATATTTAAAGTTCTGTTGCCAAACAGCATGAAGTATGTTTTGTCTATGTTGAGAGTGATTTTGTTGGTCATCATCCAAGTATGTATTTTAAGCAGCTCCTTGTTTACAGTGTTTCTAAGTACAGCTGGGGTCGAATGAGAGTAGACATAAGTAGTGTCATCTGCGAATAGAACTGGTTTAAGGAGTTTGGTTGCATTGGGGAGATCACTGATATAGATGAGAAAGAGGAGTGGGCCTAGGACACTACCCTGGGGTACTCCTACAGCTACAGGCTGGATAGAGGAGTTGATTCCATTTGCATATAAATACTGGTGTCTATCGTTAAGATAAGATTTTAGGTAATCAAGAGAATGTCCTTTGATGCCATAATGATTTTGCTTTAGGTGCAGGAGATTGTGGTCAACTGCATCAAATGCTTTTTGTAGATCAATGAAGAGCCCCAGAGGATATTCATTTTTATCAAGAGCATACATATTAGTTCCAGCATTTGTATAATATCATTCGTACTTTTTTTTGGTCTAAACCCCAACTGGCAGAGGTTAAGTATGTTGTTGGATATAAGGTAGGTGTAAAGTCATTTGTGTACTATTTTTTTGAATATTTTGGAAAGTAAAGGCAAGTTTGATATGAGTCTATAGTTGTTTAAGTCAGTTGGATCACCTCCTTCGAGAATCAGGGTAACCCTTGCTGTCTTGAGTATAGATGGGAAGGTTGAGGACGCTACATTGTTGCAATAATAGGTGACAGCACATGTGCAGCTTTTTTATATATGAATAGTGGTAAGTTATCCAAGTCTCCTGCTTTGTTTTTTAATGATTTAATGATGAGTGAGACTTCAGTAGAATTAGTTGGATTGTAGATGAATGGTTCAGAGAACCGACACGTTGATAAATTAGACACATGTGCAACTCTTGGGTATCTTTATTGAGGAAACGTTTCACCACACAGCGGCTTCATCAGTCCATACAAAGGAGAATCTTGAAGAACAGGAGGAGAATGAGGTAATCAGTCCCTCAACCTTGAGTCGATGTGGTCAGTCCATCGTGTCGGTTCTCTGAACCATTCATCTACAATCCTGTCAGACACTGCAACTTCTTCGGATCTTAATACTTAGGAATTCTTCACTTGCCTAACCCTTGGGCACAACCTACTTCCACACTGAACAAATGTGACACCACCTACGACTGCTGCACCTCTCCTGCCTACGGTTTATAAGCTCCTTCTCCACACTTATGCCGTATTCTATTCAAGATTGATGGACTGACCACATTGACTCAAGGTTGAGGGATTGATTACCTCATTCTCCTCCTGTTCTTCAAGATTCTCCTTTGTATGGACTGATGAAGCCACTGTGTGGCAAAACATTTCCTCAATAAAGATACCCAAGAGTTGCACATGAGTCTAATTTATCAGAATTAGTTGGAGCCAGATATAGAATATTTGGGCAGTTGCCAGTGAGGTAGTCTTTCGGCTTGGTATTTGAGCTAAGAATTTTACTTGCTAGCTTTGATCCTACAGTAGAGAAGAGGACATTAAATTTGTTGGCTGTGTCTATAGGCTGTATGTGAGGTTCATCTAGTTTAGTTAAGTTTATCTCTCTGTTTCCAGACAGTTTCCTGGAGCCCAAAATTTTGGAGAGGGTTTGCCAGGTACTTTTCATATAACATTTCATTTCAATAAATCTATTTTTGTAATACATTTGCTTTGATTTTCATATTAGTTTTGTGAGTATTGACGTGCATCGTTTAGCCAGTTCTTTAGTAATCATGCCTAATCTGAATTGTTTTTCAAGTTAGTGCTTTATCTCAATAGATTTGAGGATGCTATTTGTTAGCCATGGGCTTCCTTTTTATCAGACAATGTATGTTATAAAGGTTTAGGGTTTTATGTAAAAAAGTTTTGGCATCTTTGTCAATATTGCTATCAGCTAGTTTTCTCTGCCAATCAATGTCACCTAGTGCTAAAATTAAATTGTTTACCAATGTCTTGTCATGCAGGCGAAATGAGATCTTTCTCATTTCTTGAAGCAGTTTACGTAAGTTGGTTATGAGAAAGGTGGGGTAGTGGTCTGTAGCGTTGTCTGTGATTATACCTGCTTGTAGTGGGGATATCGTGTTGGTCCAGATATGGTCAAGTAATGAGGCACTTGTCTCATAGATTCTTGTTGGCTTAGTTATAGAGGGTAGCAACAAGCAGTTGTTCATAGTGTTTGTGAAATCAGCTACTAGGGGGTCAGTTGCTTGGAAGAGGTTTATGTTGAAGTCTCCTGTAAGTATCAGGTGGTGTTTATTCAACTCTGATTCAGTTATCATGTTTTTAATGTTACTACTAAAAGTGTATGTATTTGAGTGTGATAGTCTGTAGACTGCTCCAACTGTTACAGGTTTCTTAAGGTTTTCTGATGTGAATTTAGCTATTATATATTCGCCATTTTTGTCCCTTGTGCAAGTTGATTTCATACAATCCAATTCATCAGAGTAATTGATGGCAGTGCTTCCTCCTGGTTGGTCAAGCCTACAGTTATGTATGGCTGTGTAACCATGTATGGTAAATATGTCTGTCAGATCTTGCTTGAGCCAGGTTTCATTAAGAATAATGAAAGTTACAGAAGCATTTAGAGACTTCAGTAGTGCAAGGAGGTCTGATAGTGTTTACTCAATGATCTAACATTTAGTTGAAAACTGTAATGTTCTTGCTGGCACTGAGTAGAGTTTTAACCTGAATAGCAGTGTAGTAATGGCAGTTACTGTTAGGATTATTTGTGCAGTTCAGTAAGAGGTTGATATCAGGGTCGATAATTGTATTCATAAGGGGCATGTAGAGAAATAAGCTGCTGCAATTATCAAAAAACAAAAAACATTTGCTGTTAACTCCTAACAAATATGAATATATGGACTAAGATAATTATTTTAAGGCTAAAAATACAGGAGCTACTGAATATAAAAGTAAATCAATTAAAATAAAACACTTTAGCACCTGAATTAGCGGCTTAATTATTTTAAAGCAAAAAGTAAAGGAGTTACTGAATATAAAAACAAAATAAAGAAAATATAACACTTTAGCACCTGAATTAGCACCTTATGTGTCTAGGTAACTGAGAATCAATTACTGCTATTCACTAACAAATATGAAAATATGGGTTAAAAATAATATTAAAGCTAAAAATGTATGAGGCACTGGGTGTAAGATTCAATAAGAAGTTTACTCTTCAGCACTTGGTTTAGTACCTTTTTTTAGCACCTAATGATGCCATGTAACATACACTATTAAGAATATGTATAGTTAAACAGACACTTATAATATGGTAAATAATCACTTATGACAAATAGACAAAAAAAAAAAAAAAAAAAAAAAAAAAAAAAAAAAAAAAAAAAAAAAAAAAAGACAGAGTATATTGTACTGTCTTTTTTTTTTTTTTGTCTGACTATTTGTCATAAGGGTGTTAATGTTGCAGTTTTATAACTGTAGTGTAGGCATCCCTCTGGCAAGACAGTGATGGAGTGAATGACGATGAAAGTTTTTCTTTTTCGGGCCACCCTGACTTGGTGGGAAACGGCCAATGTGTTAAGAATAATAATAATAAAAAATACTGTACTCTACTACAGCACTATACATGGTTGAAATTATGTTGAGATAAGGCTTAACAAGATTCGGTCAAACCAGCGATTGTGAGGAAATATGCTAGCTCTTGTTCATTTGTTATTTCAAACCTACGACCTGAATCTGATAATTTTACCATGATAATGCTATCATGCATAAAACACAAATACCTCAATGCACCACTCACTTTTTTTCCTTCATCAATTCTATAGTTAACCTCATCCTTCATAAACCCATCTGCCGACAAGTCAACTTCCAAATATCTGAAAACATTCACTTCTTCCATACTCCCTCCCTCCAATGTGATATCCAATTTTTCTTTATCTAAATCATTTGATACCCTCATAACCTGACTCTTATCTATGTACATTTACAACTTTCTACCTTTACACACACACACACACACACACACACCTAGAAAGGAATGATCTCATCAACAGCAGCCAACATGGTTTCAGGGATGGGAAATCCTGTGTCACAAACCTACTGGAGTTTTATGACATGGTGACAGCAGTAAGACAAGAGAGAGAGGGGTGGGTGGATTGCATATTCTTGGACTGCAAGAAGGAGTTTGACACAGTTCCACACAAGAGATTGGTGCAAAAACTGGAGGACCAAGCAGGGATAACAGGGAAGGCACTACAATGGATCAGGGAATACTTGTCAGGAAGACAGCAGCGAGTCATGGTACGTGGCGAGGTGTCAGAGTGGGCACCTGTGACCAGCGGGGTCCCACAGGGGTCAGTCCTAGGACCAGTGCTGTTTCTGGTATTTGTGAACGACATGACGGAAGGAATAGACTCTGAGGTGTCCCTGTTTGCAGATGATGTGAAGTTGATGAGAAGAATTCACTCGATCGAAGACCAGGCAGAACTACAAAGGGATCTGGACAGGCTGCAGACCTGGTCCAGCAATTGGCTCCTGGAGTTCAATCCCACCAAGTGCAAAGTCATGAAGATTGGGGAAGGGCAAAGAAGACCGCAGACGGAGTACAGTCTAGGGGGCCAGAGACTACAAACCTCACTCAAGGAAAAAGATCTTGGGGTGAGTATAACACCAGGCACATCTCCTGAAGCACACATCAATCAAATAACTGCTGCAGCATATGGGCGCCTAGCAAACCTCAGAACAGCATTCCGACATCTTAATAAGGAATTGTTCAGGACCCTGTACACCGTGTACGTTAGGCCCATATTGGAGTATGCAGCACCAGTTTGGAACCCACACCTAGCCAAGCACGTAAAGAAACTAGAGAAAGTGCAAAGGTTTGCAACAAGACTAGTCCCAGAGCTAAGAGGTATGTCCTACGAGAAGAGGTTAAGGGAAATCAACCTGACGACACTGGAGGACAGGAGAGATAGGGGGGACATGATAACGACATACAAAATACTGAGAGGAATTGACAAGGTGGACAAAGACAGGATGTTCCAGAGATTGGACACAGTAACAAGGGGACACAGTTGGAAGTTGAAGACACAGATGAATCACAGGGATGTTAGGAAGTATTTCTTCAGCCACAGAGTAGTTAGTAAGTGGAATAGTTTGGGAAGCGATGTAGTGGAGGCAGGATCCATACATAGCTTTAAGCAGAGGTATGATAAAGCTCACGGTTCAGAGAGAGTGACCTAGTAGCGATCAGTGAAGAGGCGGGGGCCAGGAGCTCGGACTCGACCCCCGCAACCTCAACTAGGTGAGTACACACACACACACACACACACACACACACACACACACACACACACACACACACACACACACACACACACACACACACACACACACACACAGATGAGAATGGTTCGGGTAGGGAGGAGTGGATGGAGGAGCAGTGGAAAAGGATGGAACAAGAGTGGGAGAGAAAATTAGGAGAGCTTTCTGAAAAAATGGAGAAAGAGCTCTCTGTGAAATTGGAAAGGTGGTTGGAGAAGGAGACAAAGAATTGGGAGGCACAAGTCGAAACTGCAGTAGCCAAGATAAGGGTCCTAGAAGTTGAGATAAATAGGCTGGAGCGAGTTACAGGGGCAGTGACCAGAGAAGACACAGCATATGAAGCTGCGAGGCTGAACAGGAAGGAAGGAATTATGAATTATGCTAAGGTCACATCAATCTGCCAAGGAGGACCAAGGAGTGAAAGGGAAGATCAACTGGTTGCAGATGGAGAGGGTGATAGGTCGAATGCTGAGGCACAACAAGGCTATCAAGAGCCACTGGAAAAATCAAGGGAGAAACTGACCACATACAGGCAGGATCCAGAGCCACAGAGGGTGAGGCAATGCGAGGAAGAAAGGGCAAAATCAGTGTTTATCCATGGGCTTCAGGAGAGAGAGGAAAGGACACACACTGAAAGGAAGCAGGAAGAAAGGAAGGAGATTGAGAAAATCATAACAGAAATAGGTGAAGAGAGGGACGAGATTGTAAATTTTCAGAGAATAGGGGGGTACTCGAAGGTGAGAAACCGACCAATCAAGCTGATTCTCAGGACGGAAACAGTGCGGAACAGGATCCTCCAAGAGAAACCACGATTGAAATACTCGGAAGAGTACAAGAGGGTGTTCCTAGACAGAGACAGAACAAAATCAGAACGACAGCAGCTGAGGGAGAGGACAAAAAAGCGAAAGGAGCTAGGAAAAGAGACAAGGAGGGAACCAGCAGAGGTCAGTCAGAGCAGGACAGAACAGCAAGGGCAAGCACACACACAACTACTCTCAGAACCATACAACCTATCACACCATCCCAACACACCCTACAATCCATACCCACAGCCTCCACCCAACACCAAGCTATAGAACCCCACAGTATGCCACCAGGTCTCCCACCCTCACAGGCCCCCCAAACCACAGTGTTGGAAAGGAAACTGAAGGTATGGTACACAAACGCTGATGGAATAACAAATAAGTGGGAGGAGTGGCAAGAAAGAGTCAAAGAAGCATCACCGGACATCATAGCTCTCACAGAAACCAAGCTTACAGGTATGATAACAGATGCCATCTTTCCAACGGGATACCAAATCCTGAGGAAAGACAGAGGGAACAGGGGGGGTGGAGGAGTGGCGTTGCTGATCAAAAATCGCTGGAATTTTGATGAGCTGGAGAGAGAAGATAGCGGAGAAGAAAGTGATTACATAGTGGGAACACTTCACTCTGGAGGTCCCAAGGTGGTAATAGCAGTGATGTATAATCCACCACAGAACAGCAGGAGGCCAAGGCAAGAGTACGACGAGAGCAATAGAGCGATGGTTGACACACTGGCTAGAGTGGCCAGAAGAGCTCATGCATGCAGGGCAAAGCTCCTGATCATGGGTGACTTTAACCACAAGGAGATAGATTGGGAGAACTTGGACCCACATGGGGGCCAAGATACTTGGAGGGCTAAGATGATGGAGGTGGTACTGGAGAACTTCATGTACCAACACGTAAGGGACACTACAAGAGAGAGAGGAGAGGATGAACCAGCAAGGCTGGACTTAGTATTCACCTTCAGTAGTGCAGATATCGAGGACATCACATATGAAAGACCCCTTGGGGCCAGTGACCATGTGGTTGTAAGCTTCGAATACACAGTAGAGCTACAAGTGGAGGGAGAAGCAGGAAGGCCAGGACGAATGAAGCCAAACTACAAGAAAGGGGACTACACAGGAATGAGGAACTACCTGAACGGGGTTCAGTGGGACAGAGAACTGGCAGGGAAACCAGTTAATGAGATGATGGAATATGTAGCAATAAAATGCAAGGAGGCTGAGGAGAGGTTTGTACCCAAGGGTAACAGGAGTAATGAAAAAGCCAGGATGAGCCCATGGTTTACCCAAAGGTGCAGGGAGGCAAAAACCAAGTGTGCTAGGGAATGGAAGAAATATAGAAGGCAAAGGACCCAGGAGAATAAGGAGAACAGTCGTAGAGCCAGAAATGAATATGCACAGATAAGAAGGGAGGCCCAAAGACAATATGAAAATGACATAGCAGCGAAAGCCAAATCTGACCCGAAACTGTTGTACAGCCACATCAGGAGGAAAACAACAGTCAAGGACCAGGTAATCAGGCTAAGGAAGGAAGGAGGAGAGACAACAGGAAATGACCGGGAAGTATGTGAAGAACTCAACAAGAGATTCAAAGAAGTGTTCACAGAGGAGACAGAAGGGACTCCAGAAAGACGGAGAGGTGGGGCACACCACCAAGTGCTGGACACAGTGCACACAACCGAGGAAGAAGTGAAGAGGCTTCTGAGTGAGCTAGATACCTCAAAGGCAATGGGGCCAGATAACATCTCCCCATGGGTATTGAGAGAGGGAGCAGAGGCGCTATGTGTACCCCTAACAACAATATTCAATACATCTATCGAAACAGGGAGATTGCCTGAGGCATGGAAGACAGCAAATGTAGTCCCAATCTTTAAAAAAGGAGACAGACATGAAGCATTAAACTACAGACCAGTGTCACTGACATGTATAGTATGCAAAATCATGGAGAAGATTATCAGGAGAAGAGTGGTGGAACACCTAGAAAGGAATGATCTCATCAACAGCAGCCAGCATGGTTTCAGGGACGGGAAATCCTGTGTCACAAACCTACTGGAGTTCTATGACATGGTGACAGCAGTAAGACAAGAGAGAGAGGGGTGGGTGGATTGCATTTTCTTGGACTGCAAGAAGGCGTTTGACACAGTTCCACACAAGAGATTGGTGCAAAAACTGGAGGACCAAGCAGGGATAACAGGGAAGGCACTACAATGGATCAGGGAATACTTGTCAGGAAGACAGCAGCGAGTCATGGTACGTGGCGAGGTGTCAGAGTGGGCACCTGTGACCAGCGGGGTCCCGCAGGGGTCAGTCCTAGGACCAGTGCTGTTTCTGGTATTTGTGAACGACATGACGGAAGGAATAGACTCTGAGGTGTCCCTGTTTGCAGATGACGTGAAGTTGATGAGAAGAATACACTCGATCGAAGACCAGGCAGAACTACAAAGGGATCTGGACAGGCTGCAGAACTGGTCCAGCAATTGGCTCCTGGAGTTCAATCCCACCAAGTGCAAAGTCATGAAGATTGGGGAAGGGCAAAGAAGGCCGCAGACGGAGTACAGTCTAGGGGGTCAGAGACTACAAACCTCACTCAAGGAAAAAGATCTTGGGGTGAGTATAACACCAGGCACATCTCCTGAAGCGCACATCAACCAAATAACTGCTGCAGCA
>NC_091300.1:23724158-23831128 GCF_038502225.1 Cherax quadricarinatus | reverse complement strand
AGCTGCAACACTATTTATTCTGTATAAAATTTATTTTTTATTAATATTTTTGGGCGTCTGAAATGGATTAATTGGATTTACAGTGGACCCTCGGTTATCGGCCATTCCGGATATCGGCCAACTCGTTTATCACCCGTTTTTTTGGCCGATATTTTATTCCAGTTATCGGCTGATATTTCGCTTATCAGCTGCACTGGACGCATCCACCTGCCCACCCGCCAGCCGCTTGCACGTTTGAGAGTCAGTCTGGCTGTGTCTCTGGGCGAGTGAGGAAACTTTTGCTCATTCATCCAAACATTTTGCTGTAATCCATCGTTTTTTGTGGTTATTGATTGAGTGCAGCTGCGAAATAAGCAACCATGGGCCCAAAGAAAGTTCCTGGTAAAGCTCCTTTGGTAAAGAAAGTGAGAAACATGATGGAATTTAAGAAATAAGTTGTTGAAAAGTATGAGAGTGAAGCAGGAAGAGGGGAATATGTGCCTTTTCCAGTGATTCTATGACATGTACGATACTAAAGCAGCAGGATTCGATAAAGGCTATAGCACCAGCCAGCGATTAAGTGTAGCACTAACAGTGTAGCAAGTAAGTTAAGCGATAGACAAAGAACGACACGAAACTGACTCCTCCAGAGTTTTTGGAGGTATATAGGGCTACTGACAATATACGCTGCCCTGCGTATCTTCCACCACCCTAAACCAATGCCAGCATCTCCTCCAAGGTAGGTGTAAATATTTTTATTTATAAATTACATACATTGTTTGTGTGAATGGTGGTAGCAGAGCTGCCACCACCACCACTATATGTAGGCTTATGCTCTCAGTGGCCCCTATAAGCCCAACAACAACAACACCACCACCACCACTCCACATACGTAATGATGTATGTTATTCATTCTAGAGTATATATGTTTCTGTGTTATTAAAATTGTTTATATTAGATGAACTGTGATAGATAAATAAGCTGTAGAGTTGATAATAGTGTAATATTTAAGCATTTTGTCCCCTCTCCAAACAAACTCGCCTTCCCCTCTGCTCCTCGCCGTTTTGCATACACCAACAAGACTCTTCAATAAAGGTAAAAAGTGAATTAAATGTTCATTTATCCATTTCATTAGTCACTTAGTTCTCATTGTTTTGTGTATGTAAAACAATAGTTAATCTTTAAAAAAATGTATTTTTAGTTAATATTTTTGCTTGTCTGAAACAGATTAATTGGGTTTCCATTATTTCTTATGGGAAAATGGATTCGCCAATCGTGAATTTCACCATTTGGCAGGCTCTCTGGAACGGATTGATCACGAAACTCGGGAGTCCACTGTACGAGAGGTGGGACTGCAAGAATAATGTTTTCTGTAATCCAACATCAGAGAAAATGTGTACGCTATAACATTACTGGGGGTAACTAGAAAATTATTACTTTCATATGATTTCACTCAATAGCGCCATTTCTTCTAAAAAATGGCGTTACGTGAGAATGGGAGTGTTCCTCTTTATTCTACTGTATCAACATGGAGACAACTTGTACACAATGTAAAGTATTTTTATTATGGTACGTGTATAAGATTCACAAACGTGGGAATGAACGTGTATCAACCAAAAGCAGACGCGCGTCATCTGTTTGTTTACATTACGTGTGGGTGGGGTGGTGTCAGATAGGGTGGGCTGCCCTGGCTGGCTACCATATTTCCCACACCTTACTTCCTACAAATAAATATGACTCATCTCTCACCCTACATTAAGACTATAAATATTTTAAGGTAATGAAGGTACTGTAGATGTATTTTATCGCTCTTGGGTGCTGTAAGTGTTGTATACAGCGGACCCCCAGTTCGCGATGCTATCGGTATCCAATAAATCCAGTAACCGATGCATTATATCGCAGAAAATTTGCCTCGCTTCCCGATACAAAACCTGGTATGCGATGTGGTTCGTACGAGACGTGTCCATATGTGGCCTGAACTGCCCTGTGTGTGCCAGTGTTTACAAGCCAGCCAGTGTGCGCGCATCTAAGGATACATTCGGTACATTCCATGTTATCCATATTATCACTGTTTTTGGTGCCTGTTTTTGCAAAATAAGTCACCATGGGCCCCAAGAAAGCTCCCAGTGCCAACCCTTTGAGACCAAGGGTGCTAATGACTGTTGAAATGAAGAAAGCGATAATTGCAAAGTACGAAAGTGGAGTGCGTGTGTCGGAGCTGGTCAGGTTGTATAGTAAACCCCAATCAACCATCTCTACTATAGTGAGCAAGAAAACGGCAATCAAAGAAGCTGTTCTTGCAAAAGGTGCAACTATGATTACGAAACAGTGACCGCAAGTGTTAGAAAATGTTGAGAGACTGTTATTGGTGTGGATAAATGAAAAACAGATAGCAGGAGATAGCATCTCTCAAGCAATCATTTGCAAAAAGGCTAGGCAGTTGCATGACGATTTGGTAAAAAAACTGCCTGCAACTAGTGGTGATGTGAGTGAATTTAAGGCCAGCAAAGGTTGGTTTGAAATATTTAAGAATCGTAGTGGCATACATAGTGTGATTAGGTATGGTGAGGCTACCAGTTATGTTGTGCGACAGAGGTCCAGTGACTCAAGCTGGTCCTAGTGGCATTAAAAGAAGAAGTAACCCCGGAAAAGGACTTGTTACCTCAAGTCCTAATGGAGGGGGATTCCCCTTCTAAATGCTAACACCATCCACACTCTCCCCTCCTCCTATCCCATCAATCATCACCAGATCTTCATTAAAGGTAAGTGTCAATTATTCTTTCGTTATTTATTGTTATTTATTGTAATTACTATTCTATTCCATTAAACTTAATATTTCATGTGGTAAAAGTTTTTTTTTTTCATACTTTTGGGTGTCTTGCACGGATTAATTTGATTTCCATTATTTCTTATGGGGAAAATTGATTCGCTTTCCGATATTTTTGGTTTACGATGAGCTCTCAGGAACGGATTAGTATTGCGAACCGGGGGTCCACTGTATTACATGTGGGTGGGGTGGGCTGCCCTGGCTGGCCACCGTATTTCCCACACCTTACTTCCTACAAATAAATATGACTCGCCTCTCACCCTACATTAAGACTACAGATATTTTAAGGTAATTAATGAATGTACAGTGGGCCCTCCCTTTTCGTTGGGTTCTGTTTTCGTGAATTTCAGTTATTGCTGACTTTTCGTAAAAACATTGGCTCAGTTTTCATTACTTTCCTCTGTTCTCGTTGGTGGTATGGTACCTGTCCTAGTGCACACAAAGCCTCCCACACATGCATTCTGAGGCAGCGTCACTTTGTTTCTCGGTGAGTGAACATTATCCTGCTAGGTCATAGGAAACATTTCATAATAATTCATTGTTTTTTGCACTTGTTTATTCTGTGTGACTGCTAAATAAGCCACCATGGGCCTAAAGAAAGCTGCTAGTGCCAGCCTATTGATAAAGGTGAGAAACATGATAGAATTCAAGAAAAAACTTGTAGCAAAAGTACCAAAGTGGAGGAGGAAGAGAGAGGGGAGAATGTGCCACCTTCAGTGACTACGATATGTACAATACTAAAGCAGCAGAAGTCCATGAAAGCTATAGCACCACCCAGTGATGAAGTGTAGCATTAACAGTGTAGCAAGTAAGTTAAGTGATGGAAAGAGGGCGACACGAAACTGACTCCTCCATTGTTATTGGAGGTATATAGGGCCACTGACAAACATATGCTGCCCTGCCTATCTTCCACCACCTTAAACCAATGCCAGCATCTCCAAGGTACAGTAAGTGTAAATATTTCTTATTTATAAATTACGAACATTGTTTGTGTGAGTAGTGTTAGTGGCTTCTGCTGCCACCTCCACTACCACTAATGTGTATGGCTTATGCTCTCAGTGGCCCTTATAAACCCGACAACAACACGACCACCACTCCTCACAAGTCATGTTTCTATGTTATTAACCCTTTCAGGGTCCGTCCCGTAGATCTACGGCTTTACATTCAGGGTCCAAACCGTAGATCTACGCCATGAGCTCAGCTCACTCTGATAAACTGTGAGTGGTACATTTGGGCCTAGATATGAGAGAATACATCTATGTGGTATGTGTGCACCACATAAAACAGATCCTGCAGCACTGTGTATAATGAGAGAAAAAAAATGAAATCATGATTTTTCGATTAAAACAGCAACTTTGCAGTGTTTTTTCGTATACTTTTTATAGTTGTATTTGCGATTTCTTGGTCTCATTTGATAGAATGGAAGACATATTACAGAAATAGAGATGATTTTGATTGGTTTTAGCACTGGAAATGGCTTGAAACTGAGCTCAAAGTAGCAGAAATGTTAAATTTTTGCCGATATTCAAGAGTAAACAAACGACCTCGCACATCTAATACACCCCAGCTGGTGGGTCTAATATACATTCACAAATATGGTGATGATATTTATACAATTATTACAATATTGCATAACAGTAAATCTTCTATTTTTTGGTGTGAATAAAAATTCATTATGTGAATAAAAAATCAAAATGGAATTTATTTGTAAAGCCTCAAAACATAACTAATGAACAGAGGAAATGTTAGTTTAGTGCCAGGAATACCTACATTGTTCATTCTGGACCCTATTTTGAAATTGGAATATTTTGAACTTTGTGTTAAATTGGCCAAATTACCAATTTCCGATCACTTTATTTTGTAGTTGAAACAGTTGACTTGGCGATTTCTTGTGCTCAATCGATAGAATAGAAGTAATACTAGTGAAATAGCTAAGAATTTGGTTGATTCGAATAATGTAATTGGCCTAAAATGGGAGTCAAAGTCGGCAAAATCGCCGATTCGTAAATATCGCTGACACATCAAAATTCGCGAGAGCATAATTTCGTCAGTTTTCCACCAAATTTCGTACTTTTTGTTTTATTACCTTCACAAAAAGATTCTCTACGATTTCATAAGAAAAAATAACAAATTTTTTTTTTTTAAATTCTTGGACACTGGTGCGTGACTCCAGATTTGGGCCTTGGACCCTGAAAGGGTTAATATTGTTTATTATGTCATATTAGATGAATTGTGATAGATAAATAAGCCATGGAATATAGTTATTCTCAATAAAGGTATTTTTTGTTTATACTTTTGGGTGTCTGAAATGGATTAACCCTTTGACTGTTTCAGGCCCCTCTCTGAAACTGTCATTCTATGTCGCTCAATTTTTGAAAAAAAAAAAAATTATTTTTTCTTATGAAATGATAGAGAATCTTTTCCCGATGGTAATGACACCAAAAGTTCGAAATTTGGTCGAAAACTCGTGGAATTATGCTCCCGCGAAGTTAGCGGTCTCGGCGACATATGCGTATCGGCGATTTCGCCGACTTTGAGCCCTATTTTCAGCCAATTCCATTGTTCCAATTGACCAAACTCATAGCTATTTCTTTAGAACTCCATTTTATCTATCAGCTGAGTACAAGAAACCTCCCATTTACTAATTTGGACTACCCAATATGGTGGTCAGAAATTGGCAATTTGGCCAATTTCACGCAAAATAAAAAAGATGCCAATTTCAAAATAGGGTCCAGAATAAACAAGGTAGACATTCGTGGCACTAAAATAACATATGCTCTGTTCATTAGTCACATCTCTAGGCCCCTCTTATATTATTATTGCTTTCTATTTTGATTTTTTATTCAAACCAAAAAATACAAAATTTACTGTTATGCAGACGACTGCATTATTGTAAAAATGGTATAAATAATATCAGTGCACTAGTGAAGGAATATTAGACTCCCCAGTTGATGTGTATTGGTCGTGTGGTGTGATTTATTTACTCTTGAACATTGGTAAAAATCGAACATTTCCGCTACTTTGAGCTCAGTTTCAAGGTCGTTTTCATCGTAAAAGTAATGGAAATCATCTCTATTTCTGTAATATGTTTCCATTTTATCACCTAAGACCATGAAAACGCGAATACAACGATAAATACTATACGAAAATACACCTCAAAGTCGGCGTTTTATTCCAAAAAAACGATCAGTTTTTTTTTTCTCATTACGCAATGTGTGCTGCAGGATTTTTTTTATGTGGTGCACACTGACCACACAGACCCATTCTCTCACATATGGGCCTACCAGCTTTCTCCCACTTGATTTGAAGCCGCTAGAATTATTGAGTATATATACGTCAGAAACATTGGCTCGTAAGACGTATTTATACGTCGAAAACAGTCAAAGGGTTAATTGGATTTATATTATGTATTTCTCATGGGGAAAATGGTTTCAGTTTTCATGAATTTCACACTTCATCAGACTCACTTGAATGAATTAATCACAGAAAGGGAGGATCCATTGTACTGTACAGTATATGTATTTTATCACTCTGGGGCACTTTATGAACCCCTTGACTGTTGCAACCCCCAAATCCTGATGTGTCTCCTGGTGTCGAAAAAATTTTGAAAAAAAAAAAAAAATTTTTTTCTTATGAAATGATAGAGAATCTTTTCCCGATGGTAATGACACCAAAAGAACGAAATTTGATGGAAAACTTACGGAATTACACTCGCAAAGTTAGTGACCTCGGCAATATTTACGAATCGGCAATTTCACCCACTTTGAGCTCTATTTTCGGCTAATTTCATTGTTCCAGTCGACCAAACTCATAGCTATTTCTTTAGAACTCCATTTGTTCTATCAATTGAGTACAAGAAACTACCCATTTACCAATTACAATTACCCAATAACATGGTCAGAAATTTGCAATTTTGCCAATTTCATGAAAATTAAAAAATGACAATTTCAAAATAGGGTCCAGAATGAACAATGCAGATATTCCTGGCTCTAAAATAACATTTTCTTTGTTCATCAGTCACGTCTCCAGGCCCCTCTGATATTACTCTTGCTTTCTATTTTGAATTTTTATTCAAATAAAAAATAGAAGATTTACTGTTATGCAGACTACTGCAATATTGTAATAATTGTATAAATAATGTCAACCCATTCATGACTGCATATTAGAATGAATAGTTGGACATTTATTGGACAATGACATCATTTGTTTACTTTTGAACATCAGGAAAAATCAAACATGTCCCCTACTTTGAGCTTCATTTCAAGGTTCTTTTCATAGTAAAACCAATCAAAATCATCTCTATTTCTATAATATGTTTTCCATTCTATCAAATGAGACCAAGAAAACAGGAATATAACCATAAATACTATACGAAAATACACTACAAAGTCGACGTTTTAATCCAAAAATACGATCAAATTTTTTTCTCATGCACTGCGTGCTGCAAGATTTTTTATATATGGTGCACATAGACCCATTCTCTCACATGTGGGCCTACCAGCTTTCTCCTGCTTGATTTGAAGCCGCTAGAATTTTTTAGTATATATACGTCAAACACAGTGGCTTGTAAGACGTATATATACAACCGAAACAGTCAAAGGGTTAAGTGTCGTATATTACGTGTGGGTGGGATGGGCTGCCCTGGCTGGCTACCATACTTCCCACACCTGACTTCCTACAAATAAATATGACACACCTCTCACCCTACATTAAGACTACAAATATTTTAAGGTAAGTAATGGGTGTACTGTGTGTATTTTCCTTTTTATTATGCTTTTTAATGCCTAGTTCTATTACTGACTTAATATAAGTTAGTGTAAACTTGTTGTCTGGCATTACTAAGTGGAAAAAATGGCGTTCCACTTTAAGGTAATTTCCGCTTTAACTCTTGGAGGGTCCAGAGGCCAAATCTCAGTGTGACAGCCAGGATCCAAAAATTTAAAAAAAAAAAAAAATTTTTTTTTATTTTTTCTTATGAAATGGTAAAGAAATTTTTTTTCTGAAGGTAATAAAACAAAAAGTACGAAATTTGATGGAAAACTGACAAAATTATGCTTTCGTGAATTTTGCTTCGTCAGCGATATTTACGCATCGACGATTTTGCCGACTTCGACTCCCATTTTAGGTCAATAACATTCCAGTCAATCAAATTCTTAGCTATTTCACTAGTATTACTTCTTTTTATTGATTAAGCACTAGACATCTCCCAATCAATTGTTTCAACTACTCAATAAAGTGATTGGAAATTAGTAATTTGGCCAGTTTAACACAAAGCTCAAAATATTCCAGTTTCAAAATAGGGTCCATAATAAACAATGCAGGCATTCCTGGCATTAAACTAAAATTTCCTCTGTTTATTAGTTACATCTCCAGGCTTTACAAGTGGATTCCATTTTGTTTTTTTTATCCACATAATTAATTTTTATTCGCGCTAAAAAATAGATTTATTGTTATGTAATATTGTAATAATTATATAAATACATGTAATAGCATATTCATGAACATATATTAGACCCACCAGCTGACGTGTATTAGATGCGTGACGACATTTGTTTACTCCTGAACATCAGCAAAAATTGAACATTTCCTTTATATCAAGCTCAGTTTCAAGCCATTTTCAGTACTAAAACCAGTCAAAATCATCTCTATTTCTGTAATATACAGTGGACCCCCGGTTAACGAACTTTTTTCATTCCAGTAGTATGTTCAGGTGCCAGTACTGACCGAATTTTTTCCCATAAGGAATATTGTGAAGTAGATTAGTCAATTTCAGACCCCCAAACATACACGTACAAACGCACTTACATAAATACACTTACATAATTGGTCGTATTTGGAGGTGATCGTTATGCGGGGGTCCACTGTATATTCCATTCTATCAAATGAGACCACTAATACAGCTGTAAAAAAAAACATACGAAAAAACACCATTAAGTCGCTGTTTTAATCCAAAAATATGGTTGCAATTTTTTTTTTCTCATTATGTACTACATGCTGCAGTATTTGTTATATGTGGTGCACACTTACCACATACATGCATTCTCTCATATCTAGGCCCAAATTTACCACTTACAGCTTATCTGAGTGACCTGAGCTCAAGCCGTAGTTCTACGGCTTGGACCCAGGCTTCAAAGCTGTAGAACTATGGGACGGACCCTCAAAGGGTTAAGGCGTTAGCCTGGAACCTAACCTGCCATATGAGTGGAGCCCAACTGTATCTGAACATTTTCACTTCTTCCATGCTCCCTCCCTCCAGTGTGATATCCAGTTTTTCTTTTATCCAAATCGTGTGATACCCTCATCACCTTACTCTTATCTATGTTCATTTTCAACTTTCTACCCTTACACACCCTCCCAAACTCGTCCATGAACCTTTGCAACTTTTCGTTAGAATTTCCAAAACTCGCAGTATCATCAGCAAAAAGTAACTGTGTCAACTCCCATTTTGTATTTGATTCCCCATAATTTAATCCCACCGCTGTCCCACAACACCCTGGCATTTACTTCTTTAACATCCCTCTCTATAAATAAGTTAAACAACCATTGTGACATTACACATCTCTAAGACCTACATTTACTGGGAGGTAATCTCCCTCTCTCTTAAACTAACCTGAGCCTCAATATCCTTGTAAAAACTCTTTACAGCATTTAGTAACTTACTCCCCTCAAGGAAGGTTCCTTGATGTTGGTGAGGGGCTCTTGATTTAGGGAATTGGATCTGTGCTCCAGTTCCCCGAATTAAGCCTGAATGCCTTCCACATCCCCCCCCCCAGGCGCTGTATAATCCTCCGGGTTTAGCGCTTCCCCCTTGATTATAATAATAATAATAACTTACTACCTATTGCATAGACTTGCAACATCTGCCACATTACTCCCTTATCCACTGTATCATATGCATTTTCTTAATCCATAAATGCAATAAAAACTTCCCTACCTTTATTTAAATACTTTTCACATATATGCTTCAGTGTAAACACTTGATCTACACATCCCCTACCCATTCTAAAGCCTCCTTGTTCATCTGCAATCCTGCTTTCTGTCTTACCTCTAATTCTTTCAATAATAACCCTACCATACACTTTACCTGTTATACTCAGTAAACTTACTCCCCTATAATTTTTACAATCTTGTCCCCCTTCCCTTTATATGAAGTAACTATTTATTTATTTTAACCAAACTGTATATCTTTATTCTTAATGTTCATTTAAAAAATAAGCATATTTCTTTAACGTTACAATGATAAATTTGTCGAGAAGGGAGAGTACCTTGACTTCATTGCCACTGGCATTTGCCTTAGTGTTTACTGTAGCTTCACTGAAGATAATTTATTATTTTTTTATTAACACATTGGCCATCTCCCACCAAGGCAGGTGCCCCCCCCCCCCAAAAAAAAAAAAAATATCATGATTCACTCCATCACTCTCTTGCCAGAAGCGTGCTTACCCTACAGTTATAAAACCAACATTAACACCCCTCTTTCAGAGTGCAGACACCGTAATCCCCCATCTCCAGGACTTGAGTCCGGCCTGTTGGTTTCCCTGAATCCCTTCATAAATGTTACCTTGCTCACACTCCAACAGCATGTCAAGTCCTAAAAACCATTCGTTCCTATCAAACACGCTCACACATGCTTGCTGGAAGCCGAAGCCCCTCGCACACAAAACTTCCTTTACCCTCTCCCTCCAACCTTTCCTAGGGCGACCACTACCCTGCCTTCCCTCTACTACAGATTTATATATCCAAGTTACCCTATTTTGCTCCATACTCTAAATGTCCAAACCACTTCACAGCACTCTGGATAATACTTAGTAACTCTGCACTTCCTAATTTCCAAGCTACGAATTCTCTGCATAATATTTACACCACACATTGCCCTCAAACATGACATCTCCACTGCCTCCAACCTCCTCCTCCACTGTAACATTCACAGCCCTGCTTCACATCCATATAAGAGTGTTAGTACCACGATACTCTCATACATTTCCTCTCTCTTGACTGTTTCCACAGATGCCTCAGTGCACCCCCCCCCTCCCATTTTTCCTTCATTATTTCTGTGGATCACCTCATCTTTCATATACCCATCTGCCAACAAGTCCACTTCTAAATATCTGAACACATTCACTTCCTCTAGTATATATCTTCATCTTTTGGGGATTCATTTTTGTATACCTTACAATACATTACTGAATCTTACTAAAGTAAGAATCGAGGCATTGATTCCCCAGTGCTGTTATTAAACATGAATTTCTGTTTATATACAAGCATTTACTTGGTTTGTTTAATCTATATATTTTGGAAAGTAGAGGACAATGTTGTAATTAATGTTTCTGATGACCCCATTTTTTTTTTATTTCAGGTATCTGAATTAAAGCGAATCAATAAGATAATACAAGAAAAAGAATTTTATGCTTTGAAATCTTTGAAAATACCAGTGAAGGCAAACTCGGTTCTTGCAGAAATGTTGAAAGAAGAGGAACAGCAACAGTGCACTTATAGTGAGAAGAAGACTATTGCTAATACTAGGGCTACAATTTTAGGTACAAGAAGTATAAGTAGTTGTAGTGAATACGAGAGTGATTCTGAAATGCACGTAGGCTACATTAGTATTGATCGCATTTTAAAAGACACGCGAACTAAGAAGGAAGCAATGAGGTTTCTTAATTCGATGCAGAAAGACTTGGCTAACATCCGCGAGAAAACCAATTTTTACAAAGGTTCTCTCGATGAAGTTGCTGCAGTTCTAACTGACCCACGATTCCATCCACTTCAACAGACAGAGGATAAGTGCACTGGAGCAGACTGGGGAATCACTTGGTGGAAAGTTTTGCTTGCAGGGATAGTGATTCTTGTTGGAATTCCTTTATTATACATTTATATTTATCTTGAGAAGAGGTAAGCTAAGGTAGCAAAAGTTTGTCAAGTGTTGGCTCCACCTGAATAAAAGTTTTATCCTGGTTGCTGACTATGTTAGACAATATCTTGTGTGATACAGTAAGAAGAGGTTATATTTTGCAAAGCAAATAATACCTTTTACTGCTTTGGGCAGGGCACATGCTTTGATGGAGAACCTTGTATATATAATTTACTGTTACGCAGACTACTGTAATATTGTAATAACTGTATAAATAATGTCAACCCATTCATGACTGCATATTAGAATGGCTACTTGGACATTATTGGAAAATGACATCATTTGTTTACTTTGGAACATCGGCAAAAATCAAACATTTCCCATACTCTGAGCTCCATTTCAAGGTTCTTTTCATAGTAAAACCAATCAAAATCACCTCTATTTCTATAATATGTTTTCCATTCTATCAAATGAGACCAAGAAAACGAGAATACAACCATAAATACTATACGAAAATAGACCACAAAGTCGGAATTTTAATTATAAAAAAAAAAAAAATAAAAAAAACACACCGGAGTTTTTTTCTCACGCACTGTGTGCTGCAGGATTTGTTTTTTTATATGGTGCACACTGACCACACAGACCCATTCTCTCACATGTGGGCCTACCAGCTTTCTCCTGCTTGATTTGAAGCCACTAGAATTTTTGAGTACATGTATATATACGTCAAACACTGTGGGTTGTAAGACGTATATATACGACCAAAACAGTCAAAGGGTTAATATCATCAATAGGTTCTTGGAAACTGCGACTTTAAGGAAAACTATGTAAAATGAAACCAATTTTACCATAGGCTGACCCTTGTAGGTTTAGCACATTTTTGATAATTTACCATAGGCTAATTGATATAAACATCAGATGCACAGTACAGGGTTAAATCAAGGAATAAATGTTTGCAAAGCAAAAATTGTAATGAGCACCTCCTACCATATAGTTCAAAAATGAATGCGCAAACTTCATACAGACAGTGGAACCGTTATAACGAAACAACAATAAGTGAGGACTGTACTAGGTTTACCTGGAGAGAGTTCTGGGGGGTCAACGCCCCCGTGGCCCGGTCTGTGACCAGGCCTTATGGTTGATCAGAGCCTAATCAACCAGGCTGTTACTGCTGGCTGCACGCAATCCAATGTATGAGCCACAGCCCGGCTGGTCAGGTACCGACTTTAGGTGCTTGTCCAGTGCCTGCTTGAAGACAGCCAGGGGTCTATTGGTAATCCCCCTTATGTATGCTGGGAGGCAGTTGAACAGTCTCGGGCCCCTGACACTTATTGTATTGTCTCTTAACGTGCTAGCGACACCCCTGCTTTTCATTGGGGGGATGTTGCATCGTCTGTAGAGTCTTTTGCTTCCGCTGCGAGTGATTTTCGTGTGCAAGTTCAGTACTAGTCCCTCTAGGATTTTCCAGGTGTATATAATCATGTATCTCTCCTGCCTGTGTTCCAGGGAGTACAGGAACTTCAAGCGCTTCCAGTAATTGAGGTGTTTTATTTATGTTATGCGCGCCGTGAAGGTTCTCTGTACATTTTCTAGGTCAGCAATTTCACCTGCTTTGAAAGGTGCTGTTAGTGTTCAGCAATATTCCAGCCTAGATAGAACAAGCAACCTGAAGAGTCATCATGGGCTTGGCATCCCTAGTTTTGAAGGTTCTCATTATCCATTCTGTCATTTTTCTAGCAGATACGATTTATACAATGTTATGGTCCTTGAAGGCGAGATCCTCCGACATGATCACTCCCGGGTCTTTGACATTTGTTTTTCGCTCTATTTTGTGGCCGGAATTTGTTTTGTACTCTGATGAAGTTTTAATTTCCTCGTGTTTACCATATTGGAGTAATTGAAATTTCTCATTGTTGAACTTCATATTGTTTTCTGCAACCCATTGAAAGATTTGGTTGATGTCCGCCTGGAGCCTTGCAGTGTCTGCAATGGAAGACACTGTCATGCAGATTCGAGTGTCATCTGCAAAGGAAGACACAGTACTGTGGCTGACATCCTTGTCTATGTCAGATATGAGGATGAGAAAACAAGATGGGAGCGAGTACTGTGCCTTGTGGAACAGAGCTTTTCACTGTAGTCGCCTCAGACTTTACTCTGTTGGCTACTACTCTTTGTGTTCTGTTTGTGAGGAAATTATAGATCCATCTACCAACTTTTCCTGTTATTCCTTTAGTACGCATTTTGTGCGCTATTATGCCATGGTCATACTTGTCGAAGGCTTTTGCAAAGTCCGTATATATTACATCTGCATTCTTTTTGTCTTCTAGTGCTTAGGTGAGGGATCCATACAAGTTTCAGTATTTTATGTTTGAAGACAGTCTGTGGTGATCATTCTCATTGTGTGATGAGTTTATACACTTGCATATGTATGATGCCTACAGAAAATTTAATATACTACCAAAAAAAAAAAAATCTTTAGATAATAGATGTGTGCTAAACCAGGATTCATACACTATCTGTGGAATAGGAGGTAATAAGGTTTGATCAAATGTAGGGTAATTTTCTTGGATCAAGAGTCTTCTACCAGCATAGACCCCGGGTAAACTCCAGACCCTGGTGGTTTAGCAGTAGATCATGGCTATCCTAAAATCATGTATACCTAGAGAAGGTTTTGGGGATCAGTGCCCCCATCTGAGTCCAGGTACTAAGATATATATTGTGCCCCCATCTGAGCCCAGGTACTAAGATATTATTTTTTTCACTTTAACTATTTCTTAGATTGAGTTTTTTTTATTTTAAAATTTATTAATACTATTTCTAAGGTGCAGTACTGTGCTTAGATTGTAAATATCCAAGGAATTATAACCCTTTTCATTATTACTATTTTTTTATCGTAACATCTGTCTCCTACCAAGGTAGGATGACCCAAATTATCATAATCATCTTATGGGAAGCACTAAACCCATAAGTATTATACAGCACTGTAGCCTCCTCTTCAGCTTTAGGTATTGTATCATTCCATTTTATGAATGCTATACAAGTAATTTTGTATTTTGGATGTTTGTATATCTTAAATTATGTCATTTTTACTGAAGTAAAATAGAGAACATTGTCTGTATAGACTTTAAAATATATATATACTATATGTACCCAGCATATTGTTATTGTAAAATTTATTTATGTACCATATAGTAAATTCTTCCATTATAAGAGGCTTGTATTTTGAGGTCTGGTACACCTGGTTCCCCCATTTAGTTGGGAACAAATGTGGTGATAAATATATAAAATTGTAGCATTTATTTTTATATTAATATATTTTATGATTAATTGCAAGTTTTACTCTGTACCTGTGTGCAATGTTGAGTTATGTATAGTATATTGAGAGTAATACAGTGGATGAAGAATTGTTTCCAAAGTAATCTGGCTAGGAACTTCAGCATATGTCTGAATTTTAAGAGTACTTTTGTTTTTATTTTAAAATACATTAATAAGAACATAAGAAAGAAGGAACACTGCAACAGGCCTACTGATCCATGCGAAGCAGGTCCATACACCCCCCCCCCCTGCCTAGAACAATGACCACCTAGTCAGGTCACTTCCACTTCAGGAAGGAGCACAGCACCAGGCCTGGTAGCCCAAGCTATTCAGATCCAACTCGCACCCACCCACACCCACTCGCGTATTTATCCAACCTATTTTTAAAACTACACAAGGTCTTAGTTTCTATGACGGTACTCGGGAGTTTGTTCCACAACTCTATTACCAAACCAGTGCTTTCCTATGTCCTTCCTGAATCTGAACTGTTCTAGCTTGAAACGATTGCTGCGAGTCCTGTCTTGGCTGGATATTTTCAGCACTCTATTTACATCCCCTTTATTTATTCCTGTTTTCCATTTATACACCTCAATCATATCTTCCCTAATTCTACGCCTTTCTAAACAGTGCAGATTCAGGGCCCTCAGTCTATCCTCGTAGGGAAGATTTCTGATACATGGGAATAACTTTGTCATCCTCCTCTGTACGTTTTCCAGTGCATTTATATCCATTCTGTAATATGGTGACCAGAACTGTGCAGCATAATCTAAATGAGGCCTAACCAAGGATATATAGAGTTGAAGAACAACCTGAGGATTTCTATTATTTATACTTCTTGATATGAAGCCAAGGATTGTGTTAGCTTTATTGCAAACACTTATACACTGTTGTCTTGGTTTCAGATTACTGCTAACCAGAACTAAACCCTTTACACAATCAGAAGTATTAAGATCTACACTATTCAGTTTGTAAGTGGCATGGTTCTAGTCCTGTCCAACATTTAGCACTTTGCATTTGTCTATATTAAACTGCATCTGCCACTTCTCCGACCACTGCATCAGTGTATTCAAATCATCCTGGAGTGCACTAATGTCCTCAATAGAATGAATTGGACAGCCTATTTTGGTGTCATCAGCAAATTTGCTTATGTTGCTATTTATTCCCTCATCTATGTCGTTTATGTAAATTGTGAACAACAAAGGGCCCAACACTGACCCCTGTGGAACACCCACTTGTGATGTGCCCCCATTCTGATTTCTCCCCATTTATGCAAGCTCTTTGCTGCCTATTTGTAAACCATGCCTCTACCCAGGAAAAAGTTTCTCCTATTCTGTGTGCCTTAAGTTTCCTCAAAAGTCTCTGATGTGGAACTCTGTTGAAAGCCTTACTGAAGTCCATATACACAATATTATAATCATTACCAAGATCTACCTCCTCAAACACCTTAGCAAAAAAAAGTTAGTAAATTCGTAAGACAGGAACGCCCTTTAGTAAAACTGTTGAGATTCATTTATCATTTTATGCCTATCAAGATGGCAATTGATTCCATAAATTTTCCCGCTATGGAGGTAAGGCTTATTGGTCTATAATTCGAAGCTAAGGACCTGTCACCTGCCTTGTAAATAGGTACAGTGGTCCCTCGTTTTTCGTAATTAATCCATTCCTGGAGGAGCTACTATAAATGAAATTTACGATTTGCAAATCAATTTTCCCCATAAGAAATAATGTAAATACAATTAATCCGTTCCTGACACCCAGAAGTATTAAAACAAAAATTTTTTTTACATGAAATATACATGTAGTACATAACAATACAATGGGAAATGGTGAATGAAACATTAACAGCATAACACTTACCTTTATTGGAGATTCTTCTTAGTGTATGGGAGACTGGAGGAGGAGAGAGAGTGGATTATTTATAGTTTGGAAGGTTAATTCCCTTCCAGCAACACCTCAAGTACCAATTGCTTTTCTGGGGTTACTTCTCTTCTCTGTTTCTTAATGCCACTAGGACCACCGTGAGAGTCACTGGAGTCCTGTCTCGCAAAATAACTGTGGAGAGAGCTCTGTTTCTGGCGTCTCCTTAACACTTCCCTAAAATGGCCCAAGACTTTGTCACTGTACATGTTGCCAACATGGCTTGCAACAACCTTGTTAGGGTGATGTTCTCCATAAAGCTTTCCATCTTAGCCCACATAGTAAAAATCTCTTTAATTTCTGAAGAAGGCACCTTCTTCCATCTCTCTTCCTCCTCCTCTGCAGCAAGATTCTGAGCTGTGATCTGTTGCTCTTCCTGCTGAAGCTCTTGCAGCTCCTCAGTGGTGAGCTCTTCGTTGTGGTCTTCCACCAATTCTTCCACATCCTCCAAACTCGCATCCAACCCCATGGAACTCCCCAGTGCCACAATTGATTTTACAACAGACATAGGCTCATCAGGGTCAGTCCCAAGCCCTTCAAAATCCCTCTTGTCGACACAATCTGGCCACAATTTTCTCCAGGCAGAGTTCAAAATCCTGGTAGTCACTCCCTCCCAAGCCATACCTATAAGGGTTATGCAATGGAGGATGCTGAAGTGTTCTCTCCAAAATTCCCTTAGGGTCAAGTGAGTGTCTGTGGTCACAGTCAAGCACCTGTGAAACATTGCTTTTGTGTAGAGTTTTTTAAAGTTTGCAATGACCTGCTGGTCCATGGGCTGGAGGAGAGGAGTGGTATTCGGGGGCAAGAACTTTACTGTGATGAACCCAAACTCCTCAAAAATTAGGTCATCCAAGTTTGCAGGATGAGCAGGTGCATTGTCCATTACTAGCAGGCACTTGAGATCCAATTTCTTTTCCAGGAGATACTCCTTCACACTAGGGCCAAACACTTCATTGAACCACGCGACGAAAATTTCCCTCGTGACCCATGCCTTACTATTACAATGCCTGCACTATTAGAAAGTAGGGGTTTGGGATATTGGCTGTTTGGAGGGGTATGTTATACATCTTTATATATATGCTTTTAAGCTGTTGTATCTGGGCACCTCTGCAAAGACGGTGATTATGTGCGAGTGAGGTGAAAGTGTTGAATGATGATGAAAGTATTTTCTTTTCGATCCAAACCAGTGCCTTGAAAGGATCAACTTCCTGGCAGCCGAAGCATGTTCTAGGCATATTCCCTTAAGAAAGAAGAGCAGGAGTAAACTGGAGAGAGAAAGACGCTCCCTCTACAGAAGACGACGAAGAGTCACTGAGCTCCTCAGGAGTGCTAGAATATCTGATACACGAAAGGAGGCGCTAACCAGGGAAGTGGAAACTATCGAACTTAAGTTAAATGACTCTTACAGGAACCAGGAGAGACAGGAGGAGCTTAAAATTATTAGTGAAATTGAAAGAAATTCAAAATATTTCTTTTCACATGCCAAAAACAAGGCAAATACCACATCTAGTATCGGGCCCTTACTCAGACAGGATGGGACTTAAACAGATGACAACAAGGAAATGAGTGAAATATTGGAATCCCAGTACGACTCTGTGTTTAGTGAACCACTAATCGGTCTGAGGATCGATGACCCAAATGATTTCTTCATGAATGAGCCTCAAAACTCCATAAATGTATGCCAGATTTCCGACATTACCCTAACTTTGATAGATTTCGAAAAAGCCATTGACAACATGCCCATGCACTCAGCCCCGGGCCCAGACTCGTGGAACTCTGTTTTTATTAAGAACTGCAAGAAACCCCTCTCGCGTGCCCTAAGTACACTATGGAGGAGGAGCTTGGACATGGGTGAAATTCCACAGTCACTTAAAACAACGGATATAGCCCCACTCCATAAAGGTGGCAGCAAAGCATTAGCTAAGAACTATAGACCAATAGCTCTGACGTCCCACATCATAATCTTTGAAAGAGTGCTAAGAAGCAGGATTGCAAATCACCTGGATTCCCAAAATCTGCACAATCCAGAGCAACATGGGTTCAGGGCAGGTGGCTCATGCCTCTCACAACTACTGGATCACTATGATATGGCCTTGGATGCACTGGAAGAAAATCAGAATGCATTTGACAAATGCGATCATGGTGTAATAGCCCATAAAATACATGCTAAAGGAATAACTGGGAAAGTGGGGAGATGGATCTTCAACTTCCTAACAAATCGAACACAAAGAGTAGTGGTCAACAGAGTTAAATCGGAGGCTGCCATAGTGAAGAGCTCTGTTCCACAAGGCACAGTACTCGCCCCCATCTTATTCCTTATCCTCATATCAGACATTGACAGAGATATACATCACAGCACCGTATCATCCTTTGCGGATGATACTAGGATCTGCATGAGGCTGTCATCTGCTGAGGACGCGGTTAACCTCCAAGAAGATATAAATAAAGTTTTCCAGTGGGCAACGGTAAACAATATGATGTTCAATGAGGACAAATTCCAACTACTCCGTTATGGAAAACTGGAGGAGATAATAACTAGAACAGAGTATACTACAGACTTTGGCCATACAATAGAGCGGAAAAATAATGTAAGGGACCTGGGAGTAGTAATGTCTGAGGATCTCACTTTCAAGGATCACAACAGTGCCACGATCGCACGTGCAAAGAAAATGACAGGATGGATAATGAGAACGTTCAAAACGAGAGATGCCAAGCCAATGATGATCCTTTTCAAATCACTTGTTCTCTCTAGGCTGGAATACTGGTGTACATTAACATCTCCATTCAAAGCAGGTGAAATCGCAGATCTAGAGAGTGTACAGAGATCCTTTACTTCACGTATAAGTTCTGTCAAGCACCTTAACTACTGGGAACGCTTGGAAGCACTTGACTTGTACTCGTTGGAACGCAGGTGGGAGAGAGATATCATAGTCTACACTTGGAAAATCTTGGAAGGAATGGTCCCAAATCTGCACACAGAAATCACTCCCTACGAAAGTAAAAGACTGGGCAGACGATGCAAAATGCCCCCAATAAAAAGTAGGGGCGCCATTGGTACACTAAGGGACAAACACCATAAGTGTTTGTCCATTAGGGGAATTGCCAATAAACCCCTGGCTGCCTTCAAGAGAGAGCTGGACAGATACCTAAAGTCAGTGCCGGATCAGCCGGGCTGTGGCTCGTACGTTGGACTGCGTGCGGCCACCAGTAACAGCCTAGTTGATCAGGCCCTGATCAATCGGGAGGCCTGGTCATGGACTGGGCTGCAGGGGCGTTGATCCCCGGAATAACCTCCAGGTAATCACCCTGCCTAGGTGGGAGACGGCCGACTTGTTTATTTTTTTTTTTTTTTAACAAGTCGGCCGTAAGGCAGGGGCGACCCAAAAAGAAAGAAAATACTTTCATCATTCGACACTTTCACCTCACTCACACATAATCACTGTTTTTGCAGAGGTGCTCAGAACACAACAGTTTAGAAGCATATACGTATAAAGATACACAATATATCCCTCCAAACCACTAATATCCCGAACCCCTCCTTTAGAGTGCAGGCATTGTACTTCCCATTTCCAGGACTCAAGTCTGGCTATATAAAAATAACCAGTTTCCCTGAATCCCTTCACTAAATATTACCGTGCTCACACTCCAACAGTTCGTCAGGTCTCAAATACCATTCGTCTCCATTCACTCCTATCGAACACGCTCATGCACACCTGGTGGATGTCCAAGCCCCTCGCCCATAAAACCTCCCTTACCCCTTCCTTCCAACCTTTTCAAGGACGACCCCTACCCTGCCTTCCTTTTCCTACAGATTTATACACTCTCCATGTCGTTCTACTTTGATCCATTCTCTCTAAATGACCAAACCACCTCAACAACCCCTCTTCAGCCCTCTGATTAATACTTTTATTAACTCCACACCTTCTCCTAATTTCCACACTCTAAATTTTCTGCATAATATTTACACCATACATTGCCCTTAGACAGGACATCTCCACTGCCTCCAACCGCCTCCTCGGTGCTGAATTCATAACCCAAGCTTCACACCCAAACATAATGGAGAGATGCAGAGCTCACGGAGAATGTAAACAAACTGGGTGGGGCGCAGTGACTGTATTAGAAAGACAGGGAGCCATATAGAGAGTTTTGGTCATAATTTGAAATGTCCATATTAGCAGAACACCATAAAGCGGGGCCCTACTGTATATATATCAATAGTTTTTCAACACCAGCAATCTCCCATCAAGGCAGGGTGACTCAAAAAAGAAAAAAGGTTTTATTCTTTTTACATTTAGTAATTTATACAGAAGGGGTAGAGTACTATATCACAGTGAATTCTCAGGTAAATTTGCCTTAACCCATAAACGGCCCATATGTATATATACGTTCACTACCCCAGTGCCCCAAATATTTTGAAAAATAAAAAAATAATTTTTTTTAATGAAAATAAAGAGTACATTTTTTCTAAGTGTTATATGATTAAAATAAAAAAATTAAGGTCTGTACTTACTGAGATATGAGGCTGCAAAAGTTGGCACTTAATACTCACCTGATGGTAACAGAGTCCTGCAGCTTGTGGAAGTGTTGCCGATATACCATTTTTTCTCATTTTTACATTATTTTATATAATTTTTATGTTCTGATAATTACAATTTATTGTAGTTCTTGTTATTTCATAATCAATCTTTGTTCTCACACTAATATTAGGTACTGAAATTGTACTCAAATTGTCACAAACACATTGACAGGTGGACATTTACACCTTCCTTGGTCATTTACTATTGTCTAGGAATATATACAAAGTATTTTTAGGTCCCAGAAATGTTTTGGATACACGGGAGTATAGAAGAAGAAGGAAGGAGGAGGAGGAAGGAAGAAGGAAGAAGTAAGAAATTCCCTTGAAGCAATGTGTAAGACAAGTGTTCGGTGACAAGCATCCAGGAGGGCAGATATGAGATGACATTTGATGAACTCCAGAGAGGGTGCAGAGATAAGATGAGATAAGGTATGACATTTGATGGGTGCCAGCAGGGTGCAGAAATAAGGGATGACATTTGATGAGCTCGTATCTCTGATTATCTGTCTCTGTCTTATTTCTCTGTCTGCTTGTCTCTCTCTGTCTGTCTCAGAGAGAGCCACTGTGAATCAACAGGTATTCTTATGCATTATATCTACAAGCACAGTATAGCACTTCAGATTTTTTAGGTTATCCTAGGTAATTTGCAGTCTAATTGTATTTGTGTGTACTTGTGAGACAGATAGACAGAGACAGATACAGATAGAGACAGACAGACAGACCCTAAACTTGGGGTTAACATCACTTTCCTCTTAACCCTTTCAGGGTTGCCAGGCCCTCTCCGAGACTTGTTCTCAGGGTCGCCAAATCCCCCCCCCCCCCAAAAAAAAAAAAAAAAAAATATGAAAAGATAGAGAATCTTTTTCTGATCACAGTGACACCAAAAATATGAAATTTGGTGGAAAACTTACAGAATTACGCTCTCAAGAAGTTAGCGGTCTCAACGATGTTTACGCATCGGTGATTTTGCTCACTTTGAGCCCCATTTTCGGCCAATTTCACTGTACTAGTCGACAAAAATCATAACTACTATTTGGCTAGGACTCCATTTTTGTCTATCGAATGAGTACAAGAAACCACCCATTTACTGATTTCAACTATCCAATAAAGTGGTCAGAATTTAGCAATTTTGCCAATTTCACACAAATTTCAAAAGATGCCAATTTCCGAATAGGGTCCAGAATAAACAAGAAAGACATTCCTGGCACTAAAATAACACTCCCTCTGTTCATTAGTCACATCTCCACACCCTCTTACATTCTTTTGCTTTCCACTTTGAATTTTTATTCTCACAAAAAATAGAAGATTTACTGTTATGCAGGCTACTGCATTAGTGTAGAAATGGTATAAATAATATCAGCGTACTTGTGAAAGATTTACCAGCTGACGTGTAACATGATTTGTTTCCTTTTGAACTTTGGTGAAAATCCAACATTTCTGCTACTTTGAGCTCAATTTCAAGGTCCTTTTCATTGTAAAACCAGTTAATATCATCTTGATTTCTGTAATATGTCTTCCATTCTATAAAATGAAACCAGGAAAATTAGAATACAACAATAAATACCACACGAAAGTACAGTGCAAAGTTGCTGTTTTAATCCAAAAACATGGTCAGTTTTTTTCTCATTACGCACTGTGTGCTGCAGGATTTTTTTTTATACTGCGGACACTGACCACATAGACCCATTCTTTCATATGTAGGCCTACCAGCTTTCTCTCACTAGATTTGAGGGCGCTAGAATTTAGGCGTACTAGTACGCCAAAAACCCTGGTGTCTAAGCCGTACTAGTACGTCCGAAACCCTGAAAGTGTTAAAAGGGGTGTTAATATGACATTACATAAGAGAACCCTTGGTGTTTGCCCCACTGTTTGCTCTAGCTGGCGCTCAATATAACTGGCGCTCCCACAAGGTACTAAGTGGTCCCAGATTTTTTTAATATGGTGCACATTGAGTGTTAAGACCCATTCTATGCTGACCAGGCATCTCAGGCCAATTGTGCCAAATCTGGAGGCAGGAAAAATAAAACGTATACAGTGGACCCCCGGTTAACGATATTTTTTCACTCCAGAAGTATGTTCAGGTGCCAGTACTGACCGAATTTGTTCCCATAAGAAATATTGTGAAGTAGATTAGTCCATTTCAGACCCCCAAACATACATGTACAAATGCACTTACATAAATACACTTACATAATTAGTCGCATTCGGAGGTAATCGTTATGCGGGGGTCCACTGTATTTACATTTCGGGCACTAGCGGTAAGAACGTATATATACGTTTGAACCATTTACGGGTTAAACTGTAAATTTTTGCTGTATTAGTAATAAATATTGAACTGGAGGAAATTAAAAGCATATTTACAGACTGTTATTTATACATAATCTTTTATAAACATCGAGATGTGATTAAATTGTTTCTTGTTCAGTTTCATGCTCTTCTGATACAATATTTGTATCACAAGTTTGATCATCCATTTCTTTTGCATCTGATTCAACATCATGAAGAGTGGTGCATTCTTCAGGTACTGCTGCTACTCCTGACTCTAGAAATTGCTTGGTGAATCTTCTCAACTTTAAGTTACTTAAGAAACGTAGTTCTCCTGTCCAGGACTTGAAAATTTCCAGGGCTTCTGGATTTAAGAAATCCACAGTTTCTAGAAGTAAAATAAAATTATATACATAAATGATTAAAGGATATGTATGTTCCCTCACAAAATGTGATAACCTAAGATTATTGACCCAAATCCTTAATTCTGCTTATTTTTATATAGTAATAGTCTGGATGCAGCAAAATTTCCCTGACTACAGCAACCAACATTAGCAGTGCTAAAGATACTGTGTGTTAGAGAAGAAGGCAAGGGCTGCATCCAAGCAGACGTACATTTTTTTTTTTAATATACCAGCTGTCTCCCACCAAGGTAGTGAGACTCAAAAAAGAAGAAAAACTTTCACCATCATTCACTCCATAACTGTCTTGCCAGAGGGGTGACATTATTATAATCAAGGGGGAAGTGCTAAACCCCCTCCCTCCAACCTTCCCTAGGACAACCACTACTCTGTCTTCCCTCCACTATAGATTTCTATGTCCTCCAAGTCATCCTATTGTCTTCCATCCTCTCTCAATGTCCAAACCACCTCTTCAGCCCTCTGGATAATACTTTAGTAACTCAGCACCACCTAATTTCCAAGCTACAAATTCTCTGCATAATAATCACGTCACACATTGCTGTCAGACACAACATCTCCACTGATCCAGCCTCCTCTGTGCTGCAACATTCACAACCAATGCTTCACACTATATAGGAGCATTGGTACTCTCAAACAGTCCCCTTTTTGCTTCCATGGATAACATTCTTTGTCTCCACAGATTCAAAAAAAAAAAGCACCACTCACCTTTTTCCCCCTCATCAATTCAATGGTTCACCTTAGTCTTTCATAGACCCATCTACTGACAAGTTCACTCCCAGATATCTGAATACATTCACTTCTTCCATACTTCCTCCCTCCAGTTTTTCATTACCTAATTTTTTTTTTATCCTCATCACCTTGCTCTTTCCTACATTCACTTTTAATTTCCTTCTTTTACATATCCTCCCAAACTTGTCCACCAACCTCTGCAACTTCTCTTCAGAATCTCCCAAAAGCACAGTGTCATCAGCATAAAGCAACTGTGGCACTCCCACACATTTTTCCAAACACCTCTGCATTCACTTCTCTTACAACACCATCTATAAATATATTTAACAATGACAGTGACATTATGCACCTCTGTCTAAGGCCTACTTTTACTGGAAAATGATCACCCTCTCTCCTATATATCCTAACATGAGGCACACTATCCCTGTAAAAACTCTTAACTGCTTTCAGTAACCTACCACCTATTCCATTCACTTAAAATATCTGCCACATAGCTTCCCTATCTATACACAAATAACCCGCACATAAAAGAGAGAAGCTTAGGACGACGTTTCGGTCCGACTTGGACCATTGACAAAGTCACACAGTGTGACTTTGTCAATGGTCCAAGTTGGACCGAAACGTCGTCGTAAGCTTCTCTCTTTTATGTGCAGGTTATTTGTGTATCGTTCCAGTCACGGTATTGTGCCTTTTTTTGTTATTCCCTATCTACCCTAGGGTTGATAAATCATTTACATAATGTTAGGTAAAAGGGCACAAGTGTAACTAATGTGACATTTTACTGTGCCAATGTTTCACTCTCCAGGAGCTGTCAAGCCTGGAGACCAAAATATTGCCACAATAAAATGTCACATTAGTTGCACTTGTGTCCTTTTACCTGACATACTGTCGGTAATTCAACCAACATTAATATATCTACATAATAAATTAATGAGTCCATTGCTAATCATTAACACTTAACATCTTCAAGTAGAAAGCATTTCTTAACCCTTAAACTGTCCAAACGTAGATCTACATTCACTCGCATGGCGTTCCGAATATTTTGAAAAATAATTTTTTTTTTTTAAATGAAGAGCACATTTTTCTACATGTTATAGGATAAAAAAAAAATTTAGGGTCAGTACTGACCGAGGTATAAGACCGTGAAGTTGGCTCTGGATGCTCACCCGACGGCAACATCAACTCCTGCTGCATGCCGAAGTGTTGCCGATATACCTTTTTTTCTCGTTTTTATTTTAATTTGTATATTTTTTATGTTCTGATCATTACAATTTATAATAGTTCTTGTAATTTCATAGCCAAACTTTGTTCTGACACTAATATTAAGTACTGAAATAGTACTCAAATAGTAACAACCACATTGACAGGTGAACATTTACACCTGCTTGAGTTATTTACTATTGTCTAGAAATATATGCAAAGTATTTATAGGTCCCAGCAATGTTTTATATACTCTGGCATATACCTTGAAGCATGTTGTTATGAAAGGCATCCCTATACTGCTGACAGCCCAGTGACATTTGATAAATGCCCACTGCTCCAGCTAACCCTTGATGCATTTGTTATCACTGTTACACACAAACATGTCTTGTCTCTCTCTCTGTCTGTCTGTCTATCTGCCTGTTTGTCTCTGCTTATGTCTCTGTCTATCTGCTTGTCTGTCTGTCTCTGCTTATCTGTCTTTCTGTCTGCCTGCAGTATACATATATGAAACTCTCCTTGAAGAATGGTGTTATGACAGCTGTTATCAGCTTAGTGACATTTGATAAATGGGCGCTTGGGGGAACCCTGGCTTTATTTGTTTTCACTGATACACACAAACATGTTTGTCCATCTGTCTGTCTATCTACCTGTCCATCTATCTTTCCCTGGAATTTTTGGGTTATCCTAGGTAATTTACACTATGCATAATAACTGTACTTATGTGTATATGTGAGACAGAGATATAGATAGACTGAGATATAGATAGATAGAGATCTAGATAGATAGAAATATAGACAGAGAGACAGCCAAAGCAAGCCAGGCAGCCAGCCAGCCTGCCGAATAAGAACACCGCAGCAGGCCTACTGGCCCATGCAAGGCAGGTCCATGTCGCCCTCCCCCCCTGGCTTAGACCAATAACCCACCTAGTCAGGTCACATCCACTGAAGGAAGGAGCATGACATCAGACCTAGTAGCACAAGCTGGTCAGGTCCAGCTCACACCCACCTACACTCACTCATGTATTTATCTAACCTATCTTTACTTTTCTCTTAAAATGGGAGTGTTAATGCGACATGGCATCAGTGAATCCCCGGTGTTTGCCACGCTATTTGTTCTAGCTGATGCTCCCACAAGGTACTAAGTGCTCCCAGATTTTTTTAATACTGTGCATACTAAGTGCAAAGACCAATTCTTTCATATCTAGGCGACTCAAGCCTAGTGTGCCAAATTTGAAGGAATGAAAAATAAAACGTTGATCTATGTTCAGAGTGCTATGTGTGCAAACGGAGATCTACGCTTGGACAGTTTAGGGGTTAATGATCAATTACCTAAATTTTCACCAAAGTTTATATTTAAAAATTTTAACAATAAATGATGAAATATAAAAAAATAATCTTACCAAACCCAGAGCCAGTAAATTGCTTTATCTCTCTCTCATGTGTGATTCTTATGTGATCCTCTCTGGAAGCATGCTGCCGAGATGTTCGACCACCGATCTTGTGCTTTAGCTGTATTTGTTCAAACTCCACAAGATTGCGATCTATATATCTGAAAAAATAAATGTGAAATTTTATTAGGTACATGCTTACCTGGTCTGCCTGGTCATAGCAGCAGGGATCATTGTCCAGTCTCAAGCCAGGATGACAGCTTGTTTAATTTGACCATTGGTGCTATCTCAAGAGAGGGGTTTTGATGCTGGTAAAAAGTTCTTTCCTAGGTAGTAGGTTGGTAAACAGCAACAGCCCAGGGAGGTACTACCGTCCTGCCAAGTGAGTGTACAACGAAAACCTGTAATTGTTTTACATGATGGTAGGATTGCTGGTGTCTTTTGTCTGTCTCATAAACATGCAAGATTTCAGGTATGTCTTGCTACTTCTACTTGCACTTAGGTCACACTACACATACATGTACAAGCATATACATGTATATACACACCCCTCTGGGTATTCTTCTATTTTCTTTCTAGTTCTTGTTCTTGTTTATTTCCTCTTATCTCCATGAGGAAGTGGAACAGAATTCTTCCTCCGTAAGCCATGCGTGTTGTAAGAGGCGACTAAAATGCTGGGAGCAAGGGGCTAGTAACCCCTTCTCCCGTATAAATTACTAAATTTAAAAGAGAAACTTTCGTTTTTCTTTTTGAGCCACCTTGCCTTGGTGGGATACGGCCGGTGTGTTGAAAGAAAGAAGAAGAAAAAGTTCTTTAAAAAAAAAAAAAAAAAAAAGGAACTGAAACTAGCTTCCCCTTCCTTGGATTAACCTTAATCACCTCCCATTTCATCTATACTCACATACAATATGTATATACAGTAGGGCCCCCCCTTATATGGCAGGGTAGGTTCCAGGCTACTGCCGGAAAGCAGACATTGCTGGAAAGCAGAACCCCATTTTTTCCACTTATAAATGACAGATAACAAGTTTACACTAGCATATATTAACCCTTTCAGGCTCTGTCCTGTAGAAACACGGCTTTGAAGCCAGGGTCCAAACCGTAGAGCTACACCATGAGCTCAGCTCACTCAGAAAACCTGTGAATGGTAAATTTGGGCCTAGATCTGAGAGAACACACATGCGATGTATGTTCAATAATAATCACTCTTGGGTACATTAAATGTCTTATTTTAGGTTAATACAGTGGACCCCCGCATACCGATTTTAATCCGTGCAAGAGGGGTCATTGTTATGCGAAATAATCGGTATGCGAATGAATTTTCCCATAAGAAATAATGGAAATCAAATTAATCCATGCAAGACACCCAAAAGTATGAAAAAAAAATTTTTACCACATGAAATATACATTTTCCCACACACAAAGAGAAGGATACATGCACAATAGTAGAGTAGTACATGCACAGTATATATTGTGCATGTACTAGTCTACTAAATGAAGAATAAATGACACTTACCTTTATTGAAGATGCAGCAATGACTGATGAGACACTGTGTCCTGGGAGTGCCTTTTCCTCCTGAGTACTGTAGGTCCTGTTTGGCATTTTCTTCCAGAACAGGCCTTATCACACTGTGTATGCCACTACGATTCTTAAATCTCTCAAACCAACCTTTGCTGGCTTTAAATTCACCAATATGAGCACTAGTTCCAGGCATTTTTCCCTGTTCACCTGGGTGTTAGTCGACTTGTGTGGGTTGCATCCTGGGAGACAAGATTAAGGACCCCAATGGAAATAAGTTAGACAGTCTTCGATGACACTAACTTTTTTGGGTTATCCTGGGTGGCAAATCCTCTGGGGTTAATTGTTTCTTGGTATTCTCAATAAGCCACACCAACAACGGTGCTACAGCAGCAGCAGCAGCTGACGGTGGTACAGCAGCAACAGACGATGCTACAGCAGCAGCAGACGATGCTACAGCAGCAACAGACGATGTTACAGCAGCAGCAGACGATGCTACAGCAGCAGCAGCAGCTGACGGTGGTACAGCAGCAACAGACGATGTTACAGCAGCAGCAGACGATGCTACAGCAGCAGCAGCAGCTGACGGTGGTACAGCAGCAACAGACGATGTTACAGCAGCAGCAGACGATGCTACAGCAGCAGCAGCAGCTGACGGTGGTACAGCAGCAACAGACGATGCTACAGCAGCAGCAGACGATGCTACAGCAGCAACAGACGATGTTACAGCAGCAGCAGACGATGCTACAGCAGCAGCAGCAGCTGACGGTGGTACAGCAGCAACAGACGATGTTACAGCAGCAGCAGACGATGCTACAGCAGCAGCAGCAGCTGACGGTGGTACAGCAGCAACAGACGATGTTACAGCAGCAGCAGACGATGCTACAGCAGCAGCAGCAGCTGACGGTGGTACAGCAGCAACAGACGATGCTACAGCAGCAGCAGACGATGCTACAGCAGCAACAGACGATGTTACAGCAGCAGCAGACGATGCTACAGCAGCAGCAGCAGCTGACGGTGGTACAGCAGCAACAGACGATGTTACAGCAGCAGCAGACGATGCTACAGCAGCAGCAGCAGCAGCTGACGGTGGTACAGCAGCAACAGACGATGCTACAGCAGCAACAGACGATGTTACAGCAGCAGCAGACGATGCTACAGCAGCAGCAGCAGCAGCTGTACCACCAATAGTAGCGATGGTTGATTGGGGTTTATTATACAACCTGGCCAGCTCGGAGACACGCACTCCACTTTCATACTTATCAATGATCTTTTTCTTCATCTCTATTGTAATTCTCACCCTTATTGCTGTAGGGTTGGCACTAGAAGCTTTCTTGGGGCCCATGGTCACTTATTTTCCAGAAAAAGCACCGAAAACACTGTAATAATACGAAATATTCCGATTGTATGCTTGGATGTTACTGCGGAGGCTGGCTGGTAAACAATGCCACCGGCGGAACATGTGAGCATGGCTCAGGCCGCACATTGGACGCGTCTCGGACGAAAATCGGTGAGCGGGTTTTTAAGCGGTATGCGATGCAAAATTTTTGCGATTAAAGCAAGCGGTATGCGGATTAATCGTTATGTGATGCCATCGGTATGCGGGGGTCCACTGTATAGACATTTTCATTAATCCATCTATGATATTTTCTTCAAAATTATATACGAAACACGTTACATATCATATAGTGTTGAGTTGGGTGGAATAAAAACATTACGTTTTCTCTGATTCAGCGTTAGAGAAAACTGTGAATCTGGCGTCTGGCCCAGTCACCGCCCTTCATACACGTTTGTTTACAATTCTCGGCATGAATTATTCATTATTTCTCCCTTTGTTTATGATGGCATAAAAAGGTAGTTGTTAGAAACAATTAAACTCAGTGAATATGGTAATAATATGGCAGCGTAGTGTAGCCCAGGGAGGCTACATACATGTACCTACATCTACCGCTGCCTACACTGACTTCCTACAAATAAATACTACTCACCTCTTGCCCTACATTAAGACTACAAATATTTTAAGGTAAGTAATGAATGTACTGTGGTAGTAAATGGCAAAGAAGGGAAGTAACCCTAGAGAGGGTTTTGATACCTGAAGTCCTAATGGAGTGGGATTCCCAACTCCCTCTCTGTTCTGAACTGCCTCGTTTTTTGACGACTCTTTGGACACTCCTGATGCCCCTGTACCTCTTGCTGGTGCTGTTACATCACCAGCTTCAGGTACCGGGGTCTCGAGTGACTCCTTTGATATGTCTGACCTCCGCCCTCCTTTGACTATGCTTTCGGCCTCTCCCTCTACGGTGCGGTAATTTTCGAGTCACCAGCCCGTTCCACATCAGACCAACTCTGGTCCCACTTCTAAATGCCAACGACAATCTCCTGATGATGTTACTTCGTTACCTTCCCATTCTACTCGGAAAAGACTGACACGTCATGTACTCCCTCTCCACGCTCAGTTTTGGACCACACAATGGACTAAATTCTTTACTTTACGACCAAGTTCTTCTATTGCCTATCTTTCTGACCATAGTATTTTCAAAGCGCTCCTATGCCATGTTGGTAGAGATATTTCATTTCATGCTCTCAAGAGCGGTACACGCATCGTCACTGTCCAGAATGCTACCCAGGCTCATGATCTTTCTCTCCTTTCACATATCGATACTATTCCTATCACTATTGAAAAACATCATTCTCTCAATTCTTGTAGTGGTACTGTCATTCTGCCCCATACCATAGTCCAACAGAATTTCCAGACATGTGGCAATGACATTCTTGAACAGCTGGAACTCCAGGATCTCCCAATCCTCAAAGTAGACACTTATGTCCTTCCTGCCCGCGGGTGGAGACGATACCCTTGCAATGTGGCTCGATTAACTTTCGACAGCCGTGAACTCCCATCCTCTGTTTATGTCGCAGGACATTGGTTACAAGTTCGAAAGGTGATCCCTACACCGCAACAGTGTAGAAATTGCTGCCGTTTTGGTCACCCAGCGAAATATTGCAGATCTATAGCTGAATGCCCAGTCTGTGGTGCCGACGACCATTCTAATACGTCTTGCAGTCGACCTCCCTCTTGCCTTAATTGTCATGAGGCTCACCCTTCGTACTCTCACCGTTGCCAGGTCTACTTAAATGAGCGTGAAATCCGTTGCCTCAAAGAAGCAGAAGGTCTCCCTTATGCTATGGCAGTTTCTCATCTCCGCCTCCAAGGGAGACTACCCCGTGTTTCGTATTCTCGTGTTTCAAAACGTCCCCCCACTTCTGGGGTCCCATCTTCTGCAGCCTCCTCTGTTGTTACCCCTCCCATAGTCACTCCTGTATCTAATTCTTTTGCTGTCCTGGGCTCAGACGTCCCTACTTCAACACCTCAGTCTGTTCTGACATCTTCGAGTTCTCACTCACAAGCTCTGGTATCGACAAGATCTCGTACGACACCTACCAATCGCCCCTCTACTTTTCAGAAGTCCAAAAAATCCCCTTTGCTCAAATCTTCCTTGCCCCCTCCTTCCCTTCTTCCACCCCCACATTTTACCTTTCCAGTCTCTGTACCTGGTTCTTCCCCTCTCACTGGCTCTATTACAAATGTGGAGGTTAACCCCTCTCCTTGTTCTGTGCCTCCCACCCCTGTCCCCTCCCAAGTCTCTCCCTCTTCTGCTGCCTCCCAGGTTTCTGCCTCTTCTGTACCCTCCCACACTTCTTCTCCAGTTCCCAACACGCTATCATCCTCCCCTACTTTAGTACAGTCCATTACTGTCCCAATCTTTACTCACCCTCCTCCTTCTATCTCCAATATTGTCTCCCATACAATGTCTTTGAATTCAGAAAGACTTGACGCTGTTTCAGAATATATTGCAGAGACCAAACCTTCAATGGACACTGATCCACCTCCTGTTCCTTCTCTTCCCTCTCCTCAATCTCCACAACTCCATTCTTCGCAACGCTCTGTTCCTTCGCTGCTTGAATGTCTTCCGATGCCACCGCACGTACTTTTCTAACCCCTCTAGTCCATAGGTGCCCTTCCCTACAGATTCCTGGTATTTTCCTCGTTGCCAATCATGGCCTATTTACAGTGGAATATCCACAGCCTTTGCGGATGATACTAGGATCTGCATGAGGCTGTCATCTGCTGAGGACGCGGTTAACTTCCAAGAAGATATAAACAAAGTTTTCCAGTGGGCAACGGTAAACAATATGATGTTCAAAGAGGACAAATTCCAACTACTCCGTTATGGAAAACTGGAGGAAATAATAACTAGAACAGAGTATACTACTGACTCCGGCCATACAATAGAGCGGAAAAATAATGTAAGGGACCTGGGAGTAGTAATGTCTGAGGATCTCACTTTCAAGGATCACAACAGTGCCACGATCGCACGTGCAAAGAAAATGATAGGGTGGATAATGAGAACGTTCAAAACGAGAGATGCCAAGCCAATGATGATCCTTTTCAAATCACTTGTTCTTCTAGGCTGGAATAATGCTGTACATTAACATCTCCATTCAAAGCAGGTGAAATCGCAGATCTAGAGTGTACAGAGATCTTTTACTGCACGTATAAGTTCTGTCAAGCACCTTAACTACTGGGAACGCTTGGAAGCACTTGACTTGTACTCGTTGGAACGCAGGAGGGAGAGATATATCATAATCTACACTTGGAACATCTTGGAAGGAATGGTCCCAAATCTGCACACAGAAATCACTCCCTACGAAAGTAAAAGACTGGGCAGGCGATGCAAAATGCCCCCAATAAAAAGTAGGGGCGCCATTGGTACACTAAGGGAAAACACCATAAGTGTCCGGGGCCCAAAACTGTTCAACAGCCTCCCATCAAGCATTAGGGGAATTGCCAATAAGCCCCTGGCTGCCTTCAAGAGAGAGCTGGACAGATACCTAAAGTCAGTGCCGGATCAGCCGGGCTGTGGCTCGTACGTTGGACTGCGTGCGGCCAGCAGTAACAGCCTAGTTGATCAGGCCCTGATCCATCGGGAGGCCTGGTCATGGACCAGGCCGCAGGGGCGTTGATCCCAGGAATAACCTCCAGGTAACCTCCAGGGGTAATCGGGGTGAGCTTCAGATGTTGCTTTCCAGGTTTTCCCCTGTTGGTGTTTGCTTACAAGAACCAAAATTACACTCAGCTGTTTTCCAGCCTATCTCAGGCTATAATTTATTGTATTCTTCAGATTCTTTCTCAGATGGGACCTTTAATGAAAGTGCCCTTCTTCTACGCAATGATATTCCGTACTGTCAACTATTTGTGCATACCTCGCTGCATTACACTGCAGCCCATATCCATTTGAATAAGTGGTTTACAATATGTTCTTTACATCTCTCTCCTTCTCGGGCATTTTCTATCCCAGATTTTGCCCTTCTTGTTTCATCCTTACCACCACCACTTCTGTTACTTGGCAATTTTAATGCCCACCATTTCCTCTGGGGGGGGGGTCTCATTGTGACTCATGTGGCATTCAGTTGGAGGCTTTTCTCGCCTCACACCCTTTCCATGTTTTAAATACGGGTACTCCCACCCATTTTGATCCTCGTACTCATACTCTCTCTTGCATCAATCTATCGATCTGCTCTTCCTCCACTGCACTAGACTGTGCCTGGTCTGTTCTACCGGATTTACATGACAGCGATCATTTTCCAATCATTCTTACTTCTCCTTCATATTCACCACCTTTCCGTAGCCCTCGCTGGCAATTTGATCGGGCAAACTGGGACCTTTACTCGCAACTCACTGCTTTTAGTGAGGTTCCTTCTTCATCTTTCATTGATGAGCTCCTACACCTCTTCTCAACGTCAGTTTTAACCGCAGCTTCTCATTCTATACCCCAAACCTCAGGCAGGCATTCTCAGAAGTGTGTGCCTTGGTGGTCTCCTGCTTGTGTTCGTGCAGTATGTTTGAAACGTGCTGCATGGGGCAGGTACCGGTACAATAGAACCGATGAGAGACTTCTTGATTTTAAGCAGAAGCGTGCGGTCGCTCGCCGTGCCATCCGTGACGCTAAATGCACTTGCTGGCGAGATTATGTTTCCATCACCTCTGCTTCCTCTATGAGTGCAGTCTGGAAAAACGTGAGGAATCTGAGTGGTAAATACTCTCCTGACCCGGCTCCTGTTCTACGGGTCGCTGGTGTTGATATAGCAAACCCTCTTGACGTTGCCATTGAAATTGGCACTCATCTGGTCCGTATTTCCCGGGAGCTCCATCTATGCCCCTCGTTTCTTCCCTCAAAGTCTGCCAGAGAGTTAGTACCCTTGGACTTTTCTTCTCTCAGAGAAGAACAGTATAATGTGCCTTTTACACTTCGGGAACTGGAGGCAACACTCTCAGCTTGCCGATCATCGGCAGCTGGGCCTGACGACATTCATATTCGGATGTTACAACATTTACATCAGTCAGCCCTTACAGTCCTCTTACACCTCTTCAATCTTATTTGGTCACAAGGAGTTCTTCCCCAGCTGTGGAAATCTGCCATTTCTCCCTTTCCACAAGCCGGGTACTACGGGACATGATGCCTCCCACTATTGTCCCATTGCTCTTACTAGTGCAGTTTGCAAAGTGATGGAACATCTGGTAAATCGACGTTTAATGTGGTATTTAGAGACAAACAACAGTCTCTCTACTAGTCAATATGGCTTTCGTAAGTGCCAATCTACCAAAGACCCCTTACTACGCTTGGATATGTATGTTCGTAATGCCTTTGCGAATAATCACTTGGTTATTGCCATATTTTTTGACCTTGAGAAGGCATATGACACAACTTGGAGGTATAATATTTTGGCCAAAGCCCACTCCTTAGGCCTCCGAGGCAATCTATTATCATTCCTTAAGAACTTTTTAACTGACAGACATTTCTGTGTTCGAGTTAATAATGTGCTCTCCCTGGACTTTGTCCAGGCTGAAGGTGTCCCTCAGGGATGTGTTCTGAGCACAACACTTTTTCTCCTTGCTATAAATGATTTGGCCTCTGTTCTTCCATCCAATATTTGGTCATCACTCTATGTTGATGACTTCGCTATTGCTTGTGGAGGCACTGACTGTCACCTCATTACAGTTTCTCTCCCGCATGCGGTCGACTGTGTTTCCAATTGGGCCACCACACATGGGTTTAAATTTTCCAGTACCAAAACTCACTAAATTACTTTCACTAGACGCTCTGTGTGAAGGCTTACTCAGCCCTGTAACAACTTCAGACAGTATTACCCAGGCTGGCTCCTCCTCAGGAAAATTAGTGAATAGAAAAAGAAATAATAACAGACAAACATAAACACTTTATTATGTAGAAAATATAAAATATAAAACACTTAAATATGAAATATTAATCCTACATTAAAGAAAATGAAAAAGGAAAAACATAAATGATAACTGAATTCAACGCTAATTTAACACTTGGGTGTCTGGTGTTGGTGACACTGCTTGTTGAAATCGTAGCCGTTGCTGACGATGGGGGGAGGGGGGTCGCAGGTGTTGGTGACCACCACTGGCTAGTTCTTCACAGATTAACGCCGTGAGTAGTATCCCGATGACAGAAAAGCAGGTTCTTTACCGCTGCAATGATGTGGGGTTATGTCCTGCAATTTCATACAGGTGCCCAGGTAATTAGATCCAAAATGGAGAAGTCTCTGGACGTTAGTCCTTCTCCTGTTCTTCTCGTTGATTGACAGGTGATATCGTAAGGGTTCTTAAATGGAGATATCGTAGGTTGAAGGTAGACACACTTGTTGGATGGTAACTTATATTGTCAGACTGAGATGATGGGGGATGGAGCCCGCTGCCTTGTCTGTCTGCTGAATGGTCTGCCGCCGAGTGAGGCCGGGGCAGAGGCACGAGCCTACACATGAGCATCCCGTGACGTCACACAAAGTCACAGGCCTACAAGGGATCTCCTATCTAAAGCACATGGATGATACTAATATGCTATGCTATATAACACAGGGATCAGCAACTATGCTGACAGTGACCCTCACTGTCATCCAAGCTGAAAAGATAGACAGGTTACCCACTGCTTAAATAATCACTCTCCATGGCAGTGTACATTACTCAAAAGATGTGGTGATTATTACAACAGTCAACCTAGAGCAAGACTGAAAGGACTAAGTTTATTATTGGTCAAAAGTGAAGCTTTTTAACCAATAAATCCACTAGAATACAAGGCAGGCATGTACTTACAGTAGTGTTGGGAGCTGTGAGTCGAGTGATTTACTGTTTGACCAGAGCCCCACACGTCACCTTTCGGGGGGGGGGGGAGGGGAAGGGATAGCGGGAGCTAGACTGACCCTACGTTAACAAGCAGCCGGCAATCAAACTATCACTTTATGGGTGGGGGAGAAAAGGCGGGAAAAACGGGAGCGTGACTTACCCTACCTTAACTAGGAGCCGGCAATGAAACTATTGTTACTATATCGCTACTCCTATCTATTGAACTTTTCCCTCACACTCTGTCATCCCCGATCATCCTTTGTACCTCTATGGCTCCCGTATCCCTGAACGTGATACAGTCAGGTTTCTAGGCCTTCTCTTTGACCGTAGGATATCCTGGAAACCTCACCTTACCTCTCTGAAGGCAACTTGTCACAGCCGGCTGAACCTTCTTAAAACCCTTGCTCATCTTTCATGGGGAGCTGATCGTCGAACTCTCCTTCGCCTACATTCAGCCCTCATTTTATCAAAACTCAATTATGGTGACCACATCTATTCAGCGGCCTCTCCAGCTACTCTCTCTAGCCTTAACCCCATCCATCCCCAAGGATTACGTTTATGCCTTGGTGCTTTTCGCTCTTCCCCTGTTGAGAGCCTCTATGCAGAAGCGAATGTTCCATCCTTGTCTGATCACTGTGATGTCCATTGCCTTCGCTACTATGTAAGCTCTCACGATCTCCGCAATCCTTCCATTTATAGAATGGTCACCGATATTAGTAGACATTCTTTATTTGTTCGCCGCCCCTGTTTGCTCCGTCCCTTCTCTCTTCGCCTACATTCACTCTTGTCTTCCCTTCAGTTACCACCTTTATATGTTCATGTAGCATCTCACTTTTCCCTACCCCCCTGGGAAGTTCCAGCTATTCGGATCTGTTCTTTCTCACTACCTTGCTCGAAAGCCCAACTGCCTACGGTGGCTTCTCGCTCTCTTTTTCTTGACCACTTCCACTCTCATTCTCATGCCATCACAGTGTACACAGATGGCTCTAAGCCTTCTGACGGCGTCGGATTTGCAGCAGTGTTTCCGGACAGCGTCGTGCGAGGGCATTTACTATCTTCGGCTAGCATTTTTACTGCTGAATTGTATGCCATTCTTGCAGCACTTATTTGTATCGCATCTATGCCTGTGTCTATCATTTTTGGTTGTCTCAGACTTCCTTAGTGCTCTACAGGCTATACGGAAATTTGATACACCTCACCCCCTAGTTCTCCGTATCCAACTTTGGCTATGCCATATCTCTACCAAGCATGAAGATATTGTTTTTTGTTGGGTCCCTGGTCATGTTGACATACAGGGCAATGAACAGGCAGACACTGCTGCGCAGTCAGCAGTACATGACCTACAAATTTCATATAGAGGTGTTCCATTTCCAGACTATTTTGCTGTAATAACTACCCACCTTCACACCCACTGGCAACAACGTTGGTCAACTCTACTCGGTAACAAACTTCATTCTATTAAACCGAGCATAGGTTATTGGCCGTCTTCTTGTCATCAGTGCAGAGGTTGGGAGACTACTCTCTCCCGCCTTCACAATGGCCACACTCGTCTTACTCATGGGTATCTCATGGAGAGGCACCCTGTTCCTCTCTGTGAGAAATGTCATGTTCCAGTATTGATTAGCCACATTCTGTTAGACTGCCCTCTCTATCAACGAGCACACAGAATTTACCTCCAACGTCATCTCCTCTACTACTCTCTCTTTACCTTCCCTTCTTGCTGATGGACCCTCCTTTAATCCTGACTTTCTCATTGACTTCTTGACAATGACTGACTTACTCCGCAAACTCTGATGATGATACCTTTCGCACTCCCCTCAGCCCATTCTATCTCAATCTCTTGCTGCCCTCTACCCTTTCACTATCCACTGCTCCGCTGTTCTCCGTAACCTACTACTCATCCTTCTCCCCTTTGCCACCTAATACCCTTGCTTCCTTCCTGCCCTGCAGCACTGTATAGCCCTTGTGGTTTAGTGCTTCTTTTTTATTATAATAAATATTGTGGCATTGGGGAAGTCCATGGGGTTGGAAGTTAGTGGCGAGGATTATGAAAAGTTGGTGGAGGACGACGATGAAGAGCTAACCACTACAGAGCTGCAAGAGCTTCAGGTGCAACAGCAACAGATCACAGCTCAGGAATGTGCTTCAGAGGAGGAGGAAGAGAGATGGAGTAAGTTGACTTCGTCAAAGATTAAAGAGATTTGTACAATGTGGGCAAAGGTGCAAGCATTTATGGATGAAAATTATCCTGACAGCTGTTGCAAGCCATATTGGCCACATGTACAATGACACTCTTGTGTTCCATTTTAGGGAAATCTTAAAGACGCGCCAGAAACAGAGCTCTCTGGACAGATATTTTGTGCGACAGGTGTCCAGTGACTTTCAAGCTGGTCCTTGTGGCATTAACCCCAGAAAAAACTTGTTACCTGAGGTCTTTATGGAAGGGGATTACCCTTCCAAACAATAGTACACCTACATCCTCTCCCCTCCTCCAATCTCGTCACTCATCAATAAATCCACAATAAAGGTAAGTGTCATTTCAGTATTGTTTATTGTGCATGTCTCATTGTTGTCTGTGTAGGGAAATGTATATTTCATGTAAAAAATATGATTTTGTTTAATACTTTTGGGTGTCTCGAACGGATTAATTGGATTTCCATTATTTCTTATGGGGAAAATTAATTCGGCTAATGTCCAAATTGGTTAAAGGCGAGCCCTCTGGAACGGATTAATGCAGTTACGCAAGGGTCCACTGTATCATCTATATGGCTTATTTCTCTATAACAGTTCATCTAATATGACATAAAAACAATATAAATAACATAGAAATCTGATATATACAGTGGGCCCTCGACTTGCAATATTAACCCTTTGACTGTTTCCGACGTATAAATACGTCTTACGAGCCAATGTTTCTGACGTATTTATACGCATAAATTCTAGCAGCTTCAAATCAAGCAGGAGAAAGCTGGTAGGCCCACATGTGAGAGAATGGGTCTCCATGGTCAGTGTGCACCATATAAAAAAAATCGGGGAGCCAGTGGTGCATTGTGGGAATGCCATTTCAGTTGTCCTTTTTCAGCATGTCTAGCGGTAAGAAATATGTGATTCCCCAGCAAATCTGGGACTCTTCTCTTCCCAAGTGATGCTCTAACACAGATGGAAGTGTCAGTGAAGATCAATTTCATGATTTGGAGGAGCTTGAGACCAAAAGCAATGGAGGAGGAGGAGGGGGAGGAGGGGAGGAAGAGGAGGAGGAGGAGGAGGAGGAGGAGGAGGGAAGGAAGAGGAGGAGGAGGAGGAGGAGGAGGAGGAGGAGGAGGAGGAGGAGGAGGAGGAGGAGGAGGAGGAGGAGGAGGAGGAGGAGGAGGAGGAGGAGGAGGAGAAGAGGAGGAGGAGGAGGAGGAGGAGGAAGAAGAAGATGTAATAATATTGTTCCCTTGAAGCAAGAAAAAAAAAAGTCCACCCCATGACAGTGACAAGATAAGGGGAGATAACATCTGATAAGAGCTGACTTTGATGAGCGTAAAGGAGGGTAATATTACATGACCATCGCCCTCCCTTTGTTTTTGCTGGTACACAAACATTTCTGTCTGTCTATTTGTCTGTCTGTCAAGCTCCCTGTCTGTCCATCTAGCTCTCTGTCTCAGAGAGAGCCACAAGACTGTGTCATCACGTTTACTCACATCTTCAAGCAGAGTATAGCACTTTGTCTGGATTTCTTGGGTTATCCTAGGTAATTTACACTATGTATACTTGTATTTATGTGTACCTGTGAGACAGAGATAGGCAGACAGATAGAAAGAGAGACAGATTGAAAGATATAGAATGAGGGAGAAAGATAATTAGATAGAATGGAGGAGGGGAAGCAGCATCCGACCCCATTGTTTTGACAGGCGGTAGGGGGAGTGACTAATGAGACAATATGTCACTTTGACAGCTGCCGACTTCTGACTCAAAACAATTATAAGCCACACACTCACACACAAGACAAGGAGGAGGAGAAGGAGGAGGAGGAGGAGGAGAAGGAGAAGGAGGAGGAGAAGGAGGAGGAGGAGGAGGAGGAGGAGGAGGAGGAGGAGGAGGAGGAGGAGGAGGAGGAGGAGGAGGAGAAGGAGGAGGAGAAGAAGGAGGAGGAGAAGGAGGAGAAGGAGGAGGAGGAGGAGGAGGAGGAGGAGGAGGAGGAGAAGGATGAGAAGGAGGAGGAGAAGGAGGAGGAGAAGGAGGAGGAGGAGAAGGAGGAGGAGAAGGAGAAGGAGGAGAAGGAGGAGGAGAAGGAGGAGGAGGAGAAGGAGAAGGAGAAGGAGGAGGAGGAGGAGGAGGAGGAGGAGGAGGAGGAGGAGGAGGAGGAGGAGGAGGAGGAGGAGGAGGAGGAGGAGGAGGAGAAGAAGGAGGAGAAGGAGGAGGAGAAGAAGGAGGAGGAGAAGGAGGAGAAGGAGGAGGAGGAGAAGGAGGAGGAGAAGGAGGAGAAGGAGGAGGAGGAGAAGGAGAAGGAGGAGGAGAAGGAGGAGGAGAAGGAGGAGGAGAAGGAGAAGGAGGAGAAGGAGGAGGAGGAGAAGGAGGAGGAGGAGGAGGAGGAGGAGGATTGTTTGTTTGTTTTTGTAAACAAGTTTTGTAAACAATATATTGATAATTATGTTTGTGTGCTTATTGTGTTGTATACAACGAGTGTATATATATACATTGCACCTTACTTTGGTCTCATAGGCCACATAAGTTATGTGAAAAAATAAAATAGTGAAAAAAACAAAAAACCTTCAAATACAAGTAAACTAAAGTTTACCGGGTGAGCGGCAGTCGCCGCTGTTGCCATACGCGGCTCATTTTCTGCAAACTTCACGGCTCTATATCTCGGTAAGTACCGATGGCAAAAATTTTTTTTTTGGACTAAAACACTCAGAAACATAATCTTAACATTTTCATAAGAAAAAATATTTTTTTTTTTTTGAATATTTGGCGACATAGAATGACAGTTTCAGAGAGGGGCCTGAAACAGTCAAAGGGTTAATCTGTTCCAGAGAGCACATCGTAAGACGAAATTATCGTAAGTCAAATTAATTTTCCCCGTAAGAAATAATGGAAATCAAATTAATCCCTTCAAGACACCCAAATGTATGAAATTTTTTTTTTTACCACATGAAATACAGTGGACCCTCGCCTAACGATATTAATCCGTTCCCAAGAGCTCATCATTAGCCGACATTATCGTTAGCCGAATTAATTTTCCCCTAAGGAATAATGGAAATCAAATTAATCCATTCCTGACACACCAAAGTATGAAAAAAAAATTACCACATGAAATATACATTTTTATACACCCAAAAAGAAGAAGACATGCACAATTACCACTGTACTAAATAAAGAATACATGACACTTACCTTTATTGAAGATCTGGTGATGATTGATGGGATGGGAGGAGGGGAGATGGTGGAAGTTGTTATTGTTTTGAAGGGGAATCCCCTTCCATGAGGACTTGAGGTAGCAAGTCCTTTTCCGGGGTTACTTCCCTTCTTCTTTTAATGCCACTAGGACCAGCTTGAGAGTCACTGGACCTCTGTTGCACAACAAATCTATCCATAGAGCTCTGTACCTCGTATTCCTTTAGGATTTGCCTAAAATAGACCACAACATTGTCATTGTAATAGTCACCAGTACGGCTTGCAAGAGCTGAGTTAGGGTGATTTTCATCCATAAAGGTTTGCAGTTCAACCCACTTTGCACACATTTCCTTAATCTCTTTTTTCAATTCCTTACTAATTCTTGCCCTTTTTACCACAGGGTTGGCACTAGAAGCTTTCTTGGGGTCCATGGTGAGGTCTTTTGCAGCTACAAGCACTAAAAACACTGGGATAATGTGAAATGTACAGAATGTATGCATATATGCGACTGCACTGGCTGGCTTGTAAACACTGGCACCCATGGGGAAGCATGGACAGGTCCCGGACGAATCACATTGGGCGAGTTTTTTATCGTTAGGCGGGGCAAAATTTTTACGCTCAAACACTTCGCTAGGCAGATTTAACGTTATGCGATGTGTTCGTTAGGCGAGGGTCCACTGTATACATTTTCCTACACACAAAAAGAAGGATACATGCACAATATATACTGGGCATATACTGGTGTACTAAATGAAGAATAAATGACACTTACCTTTACTGAAGATGTAGTGATGAGTGATGAGACACTGTGTCCTGGGAGTGCCTTTTCCTCCTGAGTAATGTAGGTCCTGTTTGGTATTTTCTTCCAGAACAGGCCTTATCACACTGTGTATGTCACTACGATTCTTAAATCTCTCAAACCAACCTTTGCTGGCCTTAAATTCACCAATATGAGCACTAGTTCCAGGCAATTTTTCCTTTTCACCTGGGTGTTAGTCAACTGGTGTGGGTCGCATCCTGGGGGACATGATTAAAGACCCCAATGGAAATAAGTTAGACAGTCCTCGATGACACACTGACTTTCTTGGGTTATCCTGGGTGGCTAACCCTCTGGGGTTAATTTTTTCTCAGTATTCTCGATAAGCCACACCAACAACAGTCTCTCCACATCTTCGAGTAGTACAGCTGACCGTGGTGCAGCAGCTGACCGTGGTACAGCAGCAGCAGCTGACGGTGCTACAGCAGCAGCAGCAGCTGACGGTGCTACAGCAGCAGCAGCATCTGACCATGCTGCAGCAGCAGCTGACCATGGTACAGCAGCAGCAGCAGGTGATGGTGCTACAGCAGCAGCTGACCATGGTACAGCAGCAGCAGCAGCTGACCGTGGTGCAGCAGCAGCAGCTGACTGTGGTACAGCAGCAGCAGCAGGTGATGGCGCTACAGCAGCAGCTGATGGTGGTACAGCAGCAGCAGCAGCAGCAGTAGCAGCTGACCATGGTGCAGCAGCAGCTGACCGTGGTACAGCAGCAGCTGACCATGGTACAGCAGCAGCTGACCATGGTACGATAGTATTTTGATAGTATTTCTAACCCTTTTTACCACAGGGTTGGCACTAGAAGCTTTCTTTGGTCCCATGGTGGTTTATTTAGCAGTTACAAGCACTAAAAACACTGAATACAAAATTTATCGAATGTATGCGTGCAACCGTCTGCCCCAGCTTGTAAACAATGTCACACTAGCTCAGCTGAGGCGCTCAGGCCAGACGGACCAGACAGCCGCATTCGGGACGAATGATGTAAGTCAAGTTTTTCAACGTAGGTCGGGGTCAAATTTTTACACAGACAAGCATCATAAGTTGGTTTTATCGTAGGTTGAAGCCATTGTAAGTCGGGGGTCCACTGTACTCTAAAATGAATAAAATATGTCATTATGTAACAGGTGGAGGCAGCCATAACTGCTCCCTCTTTGTTGTGGTAAACACTGCCATCTAGTGATGGCCTTTTGAAGCCATCTATTATTATAAGTATTATTATTATATAGTACAGGTCCTCCATCACAAATCCGGCATAATTGGGACCTATAGTGTGCCGGATTGCTGAGTTTGCCAGATTACAGAGTGGTTAGGTTAGAATACACTTAATAAAATTAACCAACTTGACTTACACAAAGTTCATTGAACATCGGCAAAAATCGAACATTTCCGCTACTTTGAGCCCAATTTCAAGGTACTTTTCATCATGAAAGCAATCAAAATCATGTCTATTTCTGTAATATATCCTCCATTCTATCAAATGAGACCAAAAACACAAGAATACAACCATAAAAACCATGTGAAAATATACCGCAAAGAGGCGGCTCATGGCTGAGAAGTGAACTCTCTTATTTATCGTCCGTCTTTTTTATTTTTGTTGTACGTTAAGAAGCATCTTTCCATGATACATTGCCCAACAAACAACCGAGAAAAAAAAAATATTTACCAAAAATCATATATGGCAAGCCCAAGCCAGGTACTGAAAATAAGTCACTTTGACTTTTTTGGGTTATCCTAGGTTCTCTATACATACGCTGCTGTGTATGATAATCTATGTAACTGTATTTGTGTATACCTGAATAAACTTACTTATTTACTTACTTCTAGTCTGTCGACTGAGTACAAGAAACCAACCATTCACTTATTTCAACTATCCAATAAAGTGGTCAGAAATTGGCCAATTTCACACAAATTTCAACAATGCCAATTTCAAAATAGGGTCCAGAATAAACAATGTAGACATTCCTGGCACTAAAATAACATTTTCTCTGTTCATTAGTCATATCTATTTCTGTAATGTATCTTTCATTCTATCAAATGAGACCGAAAAAATGAGAATATAATCATAAAAACCATACAAAAATATACCGCTAAGCGGCTGCTAGTGGCTGAGAAGTGAACTCCGCTATTTATGGTCTGATTTCTTTCATTTTTGGTGTACGTTAAGAAGTATCTTTCCGTCATACATTGCCCAAGTTTCAATAAGATAACCCAACAAACAACTGAGATAATAATAATAATAATAATAATAACAATAATAATAATACAGTGGACCCCCGGTATTCGATGGCATCGGTATCCGATAAATCTGGTATTCGATACATTTTAACGCAAAATTTTTGCCTCACTTCTTGTTAAAAAACCCGCCGCACGCGATTCGTCCAAGACGTGTCCACGTGTGACCTGAACTGCCCTGTGTGTGCCAGTGTTTACAAGCCAGCCAGTGTGCTCGCATCTAAGGATACATTCGGTACATTCCATATTATTACAGTGTTTTTGGTGCTTGTTTCTGCAAAATAAGTTACCATGGGCCCCCAGAAAGCTTCTAGTGCCAACCCTTCGAGAAAAAGGGTGCTAATGACTATTGAAATGAAGAAAGAGATAATTGCAAAGTACGAAAGTGGAGTGCGTGTGTCGGAGCTGGCCAGGTTGTATACAAAACCCCAATCAACCATCGCTACTATAGTGACCAGGAAAACGGCAATCAAGGAAGCTGTTGTTGCAAAAGGTGCAACTGTGATTTTGAAACAGACAGCAAGTGTTAGAAGATGTTGAGAGACTGTTACTGGTGTGGATAAATGAAAAACAGATAGCAGGAGATGGCATCTCTCAAGCGATCATTTGTGAAAAGGCTAGGAAGTTGCATGAGGATTTAATTGAAAAAATGCCTGCAATTAGTGGTGATGTGAGTGAATTTAAGGCCAGCAAAGGTTGGTTTGAAAGATTTAAGAATCATAGTGGCTTACATAGTGTGATTAGGCATGGTGAGGCTGCCAGTTTGGACCAAAAAGCAGCTGAAAAATATGTGAAGGAATTCAAGAATTACATAGATAGTAAAGACTTGAAACCTGAACAAGTGTTTAATTGCGACGAAACAGGCCTGTTTTGGAAGAAATTGCCAAGCAGGACCTACATTACTCAGGAGGAAAAGGCACTCCCAGGACATAAGCCTATGAAAGACAGTCTTACTCTTCTGATGTGTGCCAATGCTAGTGGTGATTGCAAAGTGAAGCCTTTATTGGTGCATCACTCAGAAACTCCCAGAGCATTCAGGCAAAAGAGTATCCTCAAGGCTAATTTGTGTGTGCTGTGGAGGGTAAACAGTAAGGCATGGGTCACTAGGGACTTTTCCTATGACTGGTTACACCATGCATTTGCCCCCAATGTGAAAAATTACCTAATTGAAAAGAAATCAGACCTTAAGTGCCTCCTGGTATTAGACAATGCCCCTGGTCATCCTTCAGACTTGGCAGAGCGACTTTCTGGAGACATGAGCTTCATTAAGGTCAAGTTTTTGCCTCGTAATACCACTCCTCTTCTGTAGCCCATGGACCAGCAGGTCATTTCCAACTTCAAGGCAAATAAGCTGTAGTGTTGATATTAGCGTAATAAAGCATATTCTCCTGCATCACGAGACTGAGCTCATGGCAACCGACAGTGGCTTCAAAGCCACCTTATCTTTAATGGACAACGTACTGTGTTGGTGCTTTACATAATGAGAAGCATTTCTTTTATTCATTGGAACCATGGCAAGGGTTAAAAGTCTTAACACCCCTCTGAAGGAGGGGTGTTAATGTTGCAGTTTAAAAACTGTAGTGTAAAGCACCCTTCTGGCAAGACAGTGATGGAGTGAATGATGGTGAAAGTTTTTCTTTTTCGGGCCACCCTGCCTTGGTGGGAATCGGCCGGTGTGATAATAAAAAAAAAAAAAAAAAAAAAACAATAAATGGAGAAAAAGAAATTGGAATGACTTATGCAGCAAGTAGCGCTACCAAACAGTACCAGTAGGTTGATGTGGCGACCCTGGAAATTTGAAATTATGCTAGCCAAAATTAGTGCCGAATAACTGATTGCCGGATTTGTGATGGCAGACCTGTACATTATTATATAGTATGTATTATTATTATACGTATTATATTATTATTATTATTATATTATTATACTATTATTATTATATGTATTATTGATAAATTAGACACATGTGCAACTCTTGGGTATCTTTATTGAGGAAACGTTTCCCCAATAAAGATACCCAAGAGTTGCACATGTGTCTAATTTATCAACATGTCGGTTCTCTGAACCATTCATCTACATATGTATTATTATTATTATTATTATTACAATATAAATACAGTGGAACCTCAAAAATCGAACGTATCACATATCGAATGTTTCGAAAATAAGACCATTTTTTCGGACAAACTGTGTCCCTATTATCGAATGTGCCCCTATTTTCGGACCGCCGGGTACGGGACCTGTCCGCTGGCCCGCTCTGTCTGCATCCCCGTGCAGGCGCCGTGAGCAGTCTAGCTTTGTTTATGCTTGAGTGAACACTAACCTGCGATCTCATTCACACATTTTACGATTATTTAATTGTGTTTAGTGCCTGGGGGGCTGTGAAGTAAGCTGCCATGGGCCCAAAGAAACTTGCTAGCAGTACCCCTGTGGTAAAGAAAGTGAGAAACACCATAGATGTGAAGAAGGAAATAATACAGAAGTATGAGATTGGAGTCAGACTTGTTGAGCTTGCCAGGATGTACAGAGGACTGCGGACAGTTATTTTGTGAGACAGAAGCAGACGACTGTGGACAGTTATTTTGTGAGACAGAAACAGACGACTGTGGACAGTTATTTTGTGAGACAGAAACAGACGACTGTGGAGTTATTTTGTGAGACAGAAACGACTGTGGAGTTATTTTGTGAGACAAACAGACGATTGTGGACAATTATTTTGTGAGACAGAAACAGGCGACTGTGGATAGTTATTTTGTGAGACAGAAACAGAGGACTGTAGACAGTTATTTTGTGAGACTGGGGTCCAATGACTCTCAAGCTGGTCCTAGTGGCATTAAAATACAGAGAAGGGAAGCAACCCCAGAGAGGGCTTTGATACCGGAAGTCCTCATGGAGGGGGATTCTCCTTCCAAACAATAACCCCAACTCCTCCTCTCCTCCTCCCTATCTTCCAGATGCCATCACCAATCTTCAATAAAGGTAAGTAAAAATGTTATTTTATATTACTATACATAATTAAAGGCTATAGCATTTGTTGTGTGTATGTAAAACTGTAATTAATCTTTATAAAATGTATTTTTTTTTGTGAATATTTTTGGGTTTCTGGAACGGATTAATTGTATTTCCATTATTTCTTATGGGAAATATTGCTTCGAATTTCAGACTTTTCGAATTTAGAACTAGCTCCTGGAACGGATTAAGTTCTAAATTTGAGGTTCCACTGTAATTGGTAATTTTTATTCACAGAAAAAAAATAGAAGATTTACTGTCTTATTGCAATAATTGTATAAATAATGTCAACCCATTCATGACTGCATATTGGAATGGACAGTGATAGCATTTGTTTACTCTTGAACTTAGCCAAAGAATCGAACACTTCCCCTACTTTGAGCTCAATTTCAAGGTGCTTTTCGTCGTGAAAGCAATCAAAATCATATCTATTTCTGTAATATATCTTCCATTCTATCAAATGAGAACAAAAAAACGAGAATACAACCATAAACACCATACGAAAATACCGATAAGGTGTGGCTAATTGCCGAGAAGTGAACTCCATTATTTATGCTCCGATTTCTTTCATTTTTGGTGTACGGTAAGAAGCATCTTTCCATAATATGTTGCCCAGGTTTCAGTAAGATAGTCCAACAAACAAATGAGATCCAATTCCCTAGATCAAGAGCAAGAGCCCCTCACCAGCATCAAGGAACCTCCCTTGAGGTCTGCTCACTTACGGAAATTTCACTTGCATATGGAAGCAAAAATTCGACCCATCGATTGCTCATATTTGGAAAAACTCGCACGTGGATGCGCTCACAAGTACAGGTTCCATTGTATACAGTGGACCCCCACCTTACGAACACATCGCATTACGTTAAATCCGCCATACGAAGCATTTGAACGCAAAATTTTTGCCTTGCCTCACGATAAAAAACCCGCCTTACGTGATTCATCCGGGACGCATCCCACATGTGGCCTCAGCTGCCCCGTGGGTGCCAGTGTTTACAAGCCAGCCAGTGCGGTCGCATCTAAGCATACATTCGGTACATTTCATAGTATCACAGTGTTTTTAGTGCTTGTAATTGCAAAATAAGTCACCCTGGGCCCCAAGAAAGCTTCTAGTGCCAACCCTGTGGTAAAAAGGGTGAAAATTACTATGGAAATGGTCATCTTTCAGACTTGGCAGAGTGACTTTCTGGGGACATGAGCTTCATTAAGGTCAAGATTTTGCCTCCTAATACCACTCCTCTCCTGCAGCCCATGGACCAGCAGGTCATTTCAAACTTCAAAAAACTCTACACAAAAGCTATGTTTCAAAAGTGCTTTGAAGTGACCTCAGACACTCGATTGACTCTAAGAGAGTCTTTGAAAGATCACTTTAGTATCCTCAGTTGTGTAAACCTTATAGGTAAGGCTTGGGAGGGAGTGACTAAGAGGGCCTTGAACTCTGCTTGGAAGAAATTGTGGCCACAATGTGTAGAAGAAAGGGATTTTGAAGGGTTTGGGGCTAACCCTGAGAAGCGTATGCCAGTTGTGGAATCCATTGTGGCATTGGGGAAGTCCTTGGGGTTGGAGGTTAGTGGGGAGGATGTGGAAGATTTGGTGGAGGAGGACAATGAAGAACTAACCACTGATGAGCTGCAAGATCATCTTCAACAGCAAGAGGCCAGACTTGAGGAAACTGCTTCAGAGGAGGGGAGAGAGAAACTGAGGAAGTTGCCTACTTCAAAGATTAAGGAAATGTGTGCAAAGTGGGTTGAACTGCAAACCTTTACGGATGAAAATCACTCTGACACAGCTACTGCAAACCATGTTGGCAACCTGTACAATAACAATGTTATGGCCCATTTTAGGAAAGTCTTAAAGGAATGGGAGGTACAGAGCTCTATGGACAGATTTGTTGTGCGACAGAGGTCCAGTGACTCTCAAGCTGGTCCTAGTGGCATTACAAGAAGAAGGGAAGTAATCCTGGAAAAGGACTTGCTACCTCAAGTCCTAATGGAAGGGGATTCCCCTTCTAAACAATAACTTCCACACTCTCCCCTCCTCCCATCCCATCAATCATCACCAGATTTTCAATAAAGGTAAGTGTCATGTATTCTATTCTTAGTAGAGTAGTAATTGTGCATGTCTTGTTCAGTTTGTGTGTATTAAAATTAATATTTCATGTGGTAAAATTTTTTTTTTTCGTACTTTGGGGTGTCAGGAGCAGATTAATTTGATTTTCATTATTTCTTATGGGGAAAATTAATTTGGCTAACGATAATTTCAGCTTACGATGAGCTCTCAGGAACGGATTAATATCATAAGGCGGGGGTCCACTGTATTTATATGTATATGAGCGTGTTTGATAGGAGTGAATGGAGACAAATGGTTTTTAATACTTGACGTGCTGTTGGAGTGTGAGCAAAGTAACATTTATGAAGGGATTCAGGGAAACCGGCAGGCCGGACTTGAGTCCTGGAGATGGGAAGTACAGTGCCTGCACTCTGAAGGAGGGGTGTTAATGTTGCAGTTTAAAAACTGTAGTGTAAAGCACCCTTCTGGCAAGACAGTGATGGAGTGAATGATGGTGAAAGTTTTTCTTTTTCGGGCCACCCTGCCTTGGTGGGAATCGGCCGGTGTGATAATAAAAAAAAAAAAAATAATATGGGTTTCTTCAATGAACCAGCTGTATCTCACTGGGGCAGGGCGACCTAAACAGAAAAAATGGCATTCTAGTTGCTTCTTTTGATATGCATGGCCTATGAAGGAAGAATTCTTTTCCACTTCCCCATGGAAATGTATATATTTATGGATGTATAAAGGCATGTGTGTATATATGAAAATATGTATGTATGCAAGCATGCATGCATGCCATACACACTGCTTCTCAAGTTTTTGCCCCAGTCTCGTTACTGTGCCACAGAATCCCATAAGGTTGGTAAGAAAAGACTTGCCATCTCTGAACCTGAGCTATTTGTTGTTGTTGTTGTTAATGAAATCACTTTTCTCCAAGTGCTGTATTATTCTCCTTTGGACTGTTTTCTCTATTACCTTGCAAGGTATGCATGTCAACAAAACTGATCTACAAGTTCTGCGTGCGCATGTGTCCGCATACACATGGGCACTATATGTATTCACCAATACATAGTAAGCATTCCAGGAATGTTTGGAGAAAGAAAGGCAAAGGAGTTTTTGAGTGCTTGAGCACTGAGCTGGTTTGTGTGAGCGCGTTCAACAGAAGTGAATTGAGACGAATGGTTTTTCAATGGGCTAATTTTTGGAGTGTGAGTAGGGTAACATTTATGAAGAGATTCAGGAGAAACAGGTTTGCCAAACTTGAGTCTTGGAGGTGGAAAGGGCAGTGCCTCTACTCTGAAGGAGGGGTGAGGATTTTGAAGTCAGAGTGTAATCTGAGTTGTGATGTTAGCACATGTCTGGCAATTGAATGAATGATAGTGAATGTGCATTCTTATTTTTTTTAATCACCCTCTCTCTGCAGGTGACTTTGATATATTAAAAAAAAATTATTCTTACCTGTTCTTTAAGGAATACAATTTGAAAAATTTTAAGTGTTTCCAATAATTTGTATTGGACCGAACAGATGAAGACAGTGAAAGCTCGCTTTGCATTCTCCCAATCCACAATTTTGCAAGCTTTAACAAGGTAATACATATTTTAAGAAAAAGAGGATAAATAAGTATACACGCTATTAGTGTATACCCATATTCCATTCATTGGTTAATAACTAGATAAAAGACTGTTGAGTAGACTTCAGGATGTACATGTTTATCGAGGGGCCACAGATATATCAGATCACTTTCTAGTTGTAGCTACACTGAGAGTAAAAGGTAGATGGGATACAAGGAGAATAGAAGCATCAGGGAAGAGAGAGGTGAAGGTTTATAAACTAAAAGAGGAGGCAGTTAGGGTAAGATATAAACAGCTATTGGAGGATAGATGGGCTAATGAGAGCATAGGCAATGGGGTCGAAGAGGAATGGGGTAGGTTTAAAAATGTAGTGTTAGAGTGTTCAGCAGAAGTTTGTGGTTACAGGAAAGTGGGTGCAGGAGGGAAGAGGAGCGATTGGTGGAATGATGATGTAAAGAGAGTAGTAAGGGAGAAAAAGTTAGCATATGAGAAGTTTTTACAAAGTAGAAGTGATGCAAGGAGGGAAGAGTATATGGAGAAAAAGAGAGAGGTTAAGAGAGTGGTGAAGCAAATGTAAAAAGAGAGCAAATGAGAGAGTGGGTGAGCTGTTATCAACAAATTTTGTTGAAAATAAGAAAAAGTTTTGGAGTGAGATTAACAAGTTAAGGAAGCCTAGAGAACAAATGGATTTGTCAGTTAAAAATAGGAGAGGAGAGTTATTAAATGGAGAGTTAGAGGTATTGGGAAGATGGAGGGAATATTTTGAGGAATTGTTAAATGTTGATGAAGATAGGGAAGCTGTGATTTCGTGTATAGGGCAAGGAGGAATAACATCTTGTAGGAGTGAGGAAGAGCCAGTTGTGAGTGTGGGGGAAGTTCGTGAGGCAGTAGGTAAAATGAAAGGGGGTAAGGCAGCCGGGATTGATGGGATAAAGATAGAAATGTTAAAAGCAGGTGGGGATATAGTTTTGGAGTGGTTGGTGCAATTATTTAATAAATGTATGGAAGAGGGTAAGGTACCTAGGGATTGGCAGAGAGCATGCATAGTTCCTTTGTATAAAGGCAAAGGGGATAAAAGAGAGTGCAAAAATTATAGGGGGATAAGTCTGTTGAGTGTACCTGGTAAAGTGTATGGTAGAGTTATAATTGAAAGAATTAAGAGTAAGACGGAGAATAGGATAGCAGATGAACAAGGAGGCTTTAGGAAAGGTAGGGGGTGTGTGGACCAGGTGTTTACAGTGAAACATATAAGTGAACAGTATTTAGATAAGGCTAAAGAGGTCTTTGTGGCATTTATGGATTTGGAAAAGGCGTATGACAGGGTGGATAGGGGGGCAATGTGGCAGATGTTGCAAGTGTATGGTGTAGGAGGTAGGTTACTGAAAGCAGTGAAGAGTTTTTACGAGGATAGTGAGGCTCAAGTTAGAGTATGTAGAAAAGAGGGAAATTTTTTCCCAGTAAAAGTAGGCCTTAGACAAGGATGTGTGATGTCACCGTGGTTGTTTAATATATTTATTTAGTTCTTTGAGAACTGAATGTGATGCAATACACATGCAAGTCTCCTTACAACTGGTGCCCCTGTCTCCCTAGCAGTAAAATGTCTCAAGATATGCAATGGTGGTGTATGTGGAGGGACAGAATGGCCTGCAGAGATGACTGAATGAGTGTTGCACATTTATGTACAGTATGCAGGTGTAACTAATAACAAATATTATCTATGAAATCAAGTATTTGTGTAAGTTCAATTAATTGTAAAATAAGCCATGATTTTATACTGAAAAGTGATGTAATTATGAGGTCGAGTCTTAGTGACATGTGGCAACCACTGGGTACATACTATCAACCACACATGGGTGATCTCAACAACTGACATGCCTTACCCCAACATTAATTGACAGTGATATTTTAAGAGATGTCCTCTGAATTATAAAATTACAAGGCAAGAAAAATGAACATTAACCTAATGGTATCTGTACTGGTAATCAGAGATTACAGCTGGTATGGTAATTAGCAAACTTTATTAACCCCTTGACTGTCGCAACCCCCAATCCTGAGGTGTCTCCTGGTGTCGCAAAATTTAAAAAAAAAAATTATTTTTTCTTATGAAATGATAGAGAATCTTTTCCCGATTGTAATGACACAAAAAAAAAAAAACGAAATTTGTTGGAAAACTGACAGAATTATACTCTCGTGAGGTTAGCGACCTCGGCGATATTTACAAATCAGCGATTTCGCCCACTCTGAGCCCTATTTTCGGCTAATTCCATTGTTCCAGTCGGCCAAACTCATAGCTATTTCTTTAGAACTCCATTTTTTCTATCGATTGAGTACAAGAAACTGCCCATTTACCGATTTCAACTACCCAATAATGTGGTCAGAAATTTGCAATTTGGCCAATTTCACGAAAATTAAAAAATATGACAATTTCAAAATAAGGTCCAGAATGAACAATGCAGATATTTCTGGCTCTAAAATAACATTTTCTTTGTTCATCAGTCATGTCTTCAGGCCCCTCTGATATTACTCTTGCTTTCTATTTTGAATTTTTATTCAAACAAAAAATAGAAGACTTACTATTATGCAGACTACTGCAATACTGTAATAATTGTATAAATAACATAAACCCATTCATGACTGCATATTAGAATGGCTAGTTGGACATTTATTGGACAATGACATCATTTGTTTACTTTTGAACATTGGCAAAAATCAAACATTTCCCCTATTTTGAGCTCCATTTCCAGGTTCTTTTTATAGTAAAATCAATCAAAATCACCTCTATTTCTATAATATGTTTTCCATTCTATCAAATGAGACCAAGAAAACGAAAATACAACCATAAATACTACACGAAAATAAACCACAAAGTCGGCATTTTAATTAAACAAAAAAAGGTCAGTTTTTTTTTTCTCATTATGCACTGCGTGCTCCAGGATTTTTTTTATATGGTGCACACTGACCACACAGACCCATTCTCTCACATGTGAGCCTACCAGCTTTCTCCTGCTTGATTTGAAGCCGCTAGAATTTATGAGTATATATACGTCAAACACGGTACCTTGTAAGACGTACATATACGGCCGCGACAGTCAAAGGGTTAAGGATATATGAAGAAATCTGAGATAGTAAAAGTTAACTTATTATTATAATCATAACAAAGTGCTCAACCCTTAAGAGTCAGTATAAGTCAAAACACTAGGACATTGAGAAAACTGGAGCTGTTGGCTTTCTTGAAAACAAGCTGATCTAGTATGCTTCTAAGTGGAAATGGAGATTTATTTATTTTATTAACACATCGGCCATTTCCCACCAAGGCAGGGTGGCCTGAAAAAGAAAAACTTTCATCATTATTCACTCCATCACTGTCTTCCCAGAGGGGTGCTTTACACTACAGTTATAAAACAGCAACATTAACACCCCTCCTTCAGAGCGTAGACACTGTACTTCCCATCTCCAGGACTCAAGTCCAGCCTACCGGTTTCCTTGAATCCCTTCATAAATGTTACTTTCCTCACACTCCAACAGCACGTCAAGTATTAAAAACCATTTGTCTCCATTCACTCCTATCAAATATGTTCATGCATGCTTGCTGGAAGTCCAAGCCCCTCGCACACAAAACCTCATTTACCCCCTCCCTCCAACCCTTCCTAGGCCGACCCATATCCTGCCTTCCCTCCACTACAGATTTATACACTCTCAAAGTCATTCTGTTTTGTTCCATTCTCTCTACATGTCCAAACCACCTCAACAACCCCTCCTCAGCCCTCTGGATAATAGGTTTGGTAATCCCACACCTCCTAATTTCTGAACTACGAATTCTCTGCATTATATTCACACCACACATTGCCCTCAGACATGACATCTCCACTGCCTCCAGTCTTCTCCTCGTCGCAACATTCGTCACCCATGCTTCACACCCATGCAAGAGTGTTGGTACAACTATACTCTCATACATTCCCCTCTTTGCTTCCACGGACAAAGTTCTTTGTTTCCACAGACTCCTAAGTGCACCACTCATCCTTTTCCCCTCATCAATTCTATGATTCACCTCATCCTTCATAGACCCATCTGCTGAAACGTCCACTCCTAAATAGCTGAATACATTCACCTCCTCCATACTCTCTCCCTCCAATCTAATATCCAATCTTTCGTCACCTAATCCTTTTGTTATCCTCATAGCCTTACTCTATATTCACTTTTAATTTTCTTCTTTTACATACCCTACAAAATTCATCCCCCAACCTCTGCAACTTCTCTTCAGAATCTCCCAAAAGCACAGTGTCATAAGCAAAGAGCAACTGTGACAACTCCCACTCTGTGTTTGATTCTTTATCTTTTAACTCCACACCTCTTACCAAGACCCTTGCATTTACTTCTCTTACAACCCCATCTATAAATATATTGAACAACCACGGTGACATCACACATCTTTGTCTAAGGCCTACTTTTCCTGGGAAATAATCTCCCTCTCTCCTACATACTCTAACCTGAGCCTCACTATCCTCGTAAAAACTCTTCACTTCTTTCAGTAACCTACCTCCTATACCATACACTTGCAAGGTCTGCCACATTGCCCCTCTATCCACCCTGTCATATGCCTTTTCCAAATCCATAAATGCCACAAGAACCTCTTTACCCTTATCTAAATACATGTACTGTTAGCTAAATGTTTCACTGTAAACACTTGGTCTATACACCCCCTACCTTTTCTAAAGCCTTCTTCTTAATCTGCTATCCTACTCTCCGTCTTACTCTTAATTCTTTCAATAATAACTCTACCATACACTTTACCAGATACAGTGGACCCTCGACCAACGATGGCATCATCTAACGTTAAATCCGACTAGCGATACATTTTAAGACAAAAATTTTGCCTCAACTAGTGCTAAAAAACTCGACCAACACGATTCGTTCCGTCTGAGACGCGTCCACTTCTGGCCAGTGTTTACAAGCCAGCCAGCCACCGTGGTCGCTTCCAAGCATACAATCGGAACATTTCATATTATCACAGCCTTTTTAGTGATTGCACCTGCAAAATAAGTCACCATGGGCCCCAAGAAAGCTTATAGTGCCAACCCTACAGCAAAAAGGGTGAGAATTGCTATGGATATGAAGAAAGAGATCATTGCTAAGTATGAAAGTGGAGTGCGTGTCTCCGAGCTGGCCAGGTTGTACACAAAACCCCAATCAACCATCGCTACTATTGTGGCCAAGAAAACGGCAATCAAGGAAGCTGTTCTTGCCAAAGGTGCAACTATGTTTTCAAAACTGAGATCGCAAGTGATAGAAGATGTTGAGAGACTGTTATTGGTGTGGATAAACGAAAAACAGATAGCAGGAGACAGCATCTCTCAAGCGATCATATGTGAAAAGGCTAGGAAGTTGCATGAGGATTTAATTAGAAAAATGCCAGCAACTAGTGATGTGAGTGAATTTAAGGCCAGCAAAGGTTGGTTTGAGAGATTTAAGAATCGTAGTGGCATACATAGTGTGATAAGGCATGGTGAGGCTGCCAGTTTGGACCAAAAAGCAGCTGAAAAATATGTGCAGAAATTCAAGGAGTACATAGACAGTGAAGAATTGAAACCTGAACAAGTGTTTGTGACACTGACAATGTTGTGAAACACTTTAGGAATGTCATAAAGGAACGGGAGGTACAGGCCTCTATGGACAGATATGTTGTGCGACAGAGGTCCAGTGACTCTCAAGCTGGTCCTAACGGCATTAAAAGAAGAAGGGAAGTAACCCCGGAAAAGGACTTGACAACTCAAGTCCTAACGGAAGGGGATTTCTCTTCTAAACATTAACACCATCCACAGTCTCCCCTCCTCCCATCCCATCAATCATCACCAGATCTTCAATAAAGATAAGTGTCATGTAATTGTACATGTCTTCTTCAGTTTGTGTGTATTAAAATTAATATTTCGTGTGGTAAAATTTTTTTTTTTTCAATACTTTTGGGTGTCTTGCATGGATTAATTTGATTTCCATTATTTCTTATGGGGAAAATTAACTCGACTAACGATAATTTCGATTAACGATGAGCTCTCAGGAACGGATTAATATCGTTGGTCGAGGGTCCACTGTATACTCAACAGACTTATTTTTTTTTTTTAACAAGTCAGCTGTCTCGCACCGAGGCAGGGTGACCCAAAAAGAAAGAAAATCCCCAAAAACAAAATACTTTCATCATTCAACACTTTCACCTCACTCATACATAAACACTGCTTTTGCAGAGGTGCCCAGAACACAAAAGTTTCGAAGCATATATGTATAAAGATACACAACATGGCAATGAAACCCAACAGAAGAAGAAGAAAGATACACAACATATCCCTCCAAACTGCCAATATCCCAAACCTTTCCTTTAAGTACAGGCATTGTACTTCCCATTTCCAGTACTCAAGTACGGCTATATGAAAATAACCGGTTTCCCTGAATCCCTTCGCTAAATATTACCCTGCTCACACTGCAACAGCTCGTCAGGTCCCAAATACCATTCGTCTCCATTCACTAACACGCTCACACATGCTTCCTGGAAGTCCAAGCCCCTCGCCCACAAAACCTCCTTTACTCCTTCCCTCCAACCTTTTCGAGGACGACCCCTACCCCGCCTTCCTTCCCCTACAGATTTATATGCTCTCCATGTCATTCTATTTTGATCCATTCTCTCTAAATGACCAAACCACCTCAACCCCTCTTCAGCCCTCTGACTAATACTTTTATTAACTCCACACCTTTTCCTAATTTCCACACTCTGAATACTCTGCATAATATTTACACCACACATTGCCCTTAGACAGGACATCTCCACCGCCTCCAACTGCCTCTTCACTGCAGCATTTACAACCCAAGCTTCACACCCATATAAGAGTGTTGGTACCACTATACTTTTATACATCCCCTTCTTTGCCTCCAGAGATAATGTTTTTGTCTCCACATACACCTCAATGCACCACTCACCTTTTTTCCCTCATCAATTCTATGGTTAACCTCGTCCTTCATACATCCATCCGCTGACACGTCAACTCCCAAATACCCGAAAACATTCAGTTCTTCCATACTCCTCTCCAATTTGATATCCAGTTTTTCTTTATCTAAATCATTTGATACCCTCATCACCTTACTCTTTTCTATGTTCACTTTCAACTTTCTACCTTTATACACTCTCCCAAACTTGTCCACTAACCTTTGCAACTTTTCTTTAGAATCTCCCATAATCATGGTATCATCAGCAAAAAGTAACTATGTCAATTCCCATTTTGTATTTGATTCCCCATAATTTAGTCCCACCCCTCTCCCCAATGCCCTAGCATTTACTTCTTTTACAACCCCATCTATAAATATAGTAAACAACCATGGTGACATTACACATCCCTGTCTAAGACCCACCTTTACTGGGAAGTAGTCTCCCTCTCTTCAACACACCCTAACCTGAGCCTCACTATCCTCATATAAACTCTTTACAGCATTTAGTAACTTACTACCTATTCCATATACTTGCAACATCTGCCACATTGCTCCCCTATCCACTCTATCATATGCCTTTTCTAAATCCATAAATGCAATAAAAACTTCACTACCTTTATCTAAATACTGTTCACATATATGCTTCAATGTAAACACTTGATCTACACATCCTCTACCCACTCTAAAACCTCTTTGCTCATCTGCAATCCTACATTCTGTCTTACCTCTAATTCCTTCAGTAATAACCCTACCATACACTTTTCCTTGTATACTCAGTAAACTTATTCCTCTATAATTTTTACAATCTCTTTTGTCCCTTTTCCCTTTACATAAAGGAATTATACATGCTCTCTGCCAATCCCTAGGTACCTTCCCCTCTTTCATACATTTATTAACCCTTTCAGGGTTTCGGACATACTAGTACAGCTTACGCACCAGGGTTTTTGACGTATTATTAAATTCTAGTGCCCTCAAATCTAGTGAGAGAAATCTGGTAGGCCTACATATGAAAGAATGGGTCTATGTGGTCAGTGTGGGCAGTATAAAAAAATCCTGCAACACACAGTGCGTAATGAGAAAAAAAAAACTTTGACCGTATTTTTGGATTAAAACAGCAACTTTGCACTGTATTTTCGTATGGTATTTATTGTTGTATTCTAGTTTTCCTGGTCTCAGTTTATAGAATGGAAGACATATTACAGAAATTGAGATGATTTTGACTGGTTTTACAATGAAAAGTACCTTCAATTTGAGCTCAAAGTAGCAGAAATGTTCGATTTTTACCAAAGTTCAAAAGTAAACAAATCATGCTAAGCATCCAATACATGTCAACTGGTGAGTCTAATATTCTTTCACAAGTGCGACAATATTATTTATACCATTTCTACACTAATGCAGTACTCTGCATAACAGTAAATCTTCTAGTTTTTGTGAGAATAAAAATTCAAAGTGGAAAGCAAAAGAATGTAAGAGGGGTGGGAACGTGACTAGTGAACAGAGGAAATGCTATTTTAGTGCCAGGAATGTCTTGTTTATTCTGGACCCTATTTGGAAATTGGCATCTTTTGAAATTTGTGTGAAATTGGCAAAATTGCTAAATTCTGACCACTGTATTGGATAGTTGAAATTGGTAAATGGGTGGTTTCTTGTACTCATTTGATAGAAAAAATGGAGTTCTAGCCAAACAGTTATGATATTTGTTGACTAGTACATTGGAATTGGCTGAAAACAGGGCTCAAAATGGGCAAAATCGCCAATGCGTAAACATCGTCGAGACCACTAACTTCGTGAGAGTATAATTCCGTAAGTTTTCCATCAAATTTCATACTTTTGGTTTCATTATGACCGGGAAAAGATTCTCCATCTTTTCATAAGAAAAAATAATTTTTTTTTTTTGAAATTTGGGCGACCCTGAGAACAAGTCTCGGAGAGGGCCTGGCGACCCTGAAAGGGTTAAGCAAAAATGCCAACCACTCCAATAATGTCCCCCCCTGCTTTTAACATTTCTCTCATGATCCCGTCAGTTCCAGCTACTTTACCCCCTTTCATTTTGTGTAATGCCTCACGCACCTCCCCCACACTCACATCCTGCTTTTCTACACTCCTAAAAGATGGTATACCTCCCTGGCCAGTGCATGCAATTACCGCCTCCCTTTCTTTGTCGACATTTAAAAGTTCCTCAAAATATTCCCGCCATCTACCCAATACTTCCATCTCCCCATCTACTAACTCCCCTACTCTGTTTTTAACTGAGAAATCCATTTGTTTCCTAGGCTTTCTTAACTTGTTTCTCATTCCAAATTTTTTTCTTATTCTCATCAAAATTTCTTGACAGTGCCTCTCCCACTCTATCATCTGCTCTTCTTTTACACTCAACAGACTTATTCCCCTATAATTTTTGCACTCTCTTTTATCCCCTTTGCCTTTATACAAAGGAAACTATGCATGCTCTCTGCCAATCCCTAGGTACCTTACCCTCTTCCATACATTTATTAAATAAGAGCACCAACCACTCCAAAACTATATCCCCACCTGCTTTTAACAGTTCTATCTTTATCCCATCAATCCCAGCTGCTTTACCCCCTTTCATTCTACCCACTGCCTCACGAACTTCCTCCACACTCACAACTGGCTCTTCCTCACTCCTACAAGATGTTATTCCTCCTTGCCCTATACGCGAAATCACAGCTTACCTATCTTTATCAACATTTAACAATTCCTCAAAATATTCCCTCCATCTTCCCGATACCTCTAACTCTCCATTTAATAGCTCTCCTCTCCTATTTTTAACTGTGAAATCCATTGTTCCTCAGGCTTCCTCAACTTATTAATCTCACTCCAAAACTTTTTCTTGTTTTCAACAAAATTTGTTGATAACATCTCACTCGCTCTCATTTGCTCTCTTTTTACATTGCTTCACCAGTCTCTTAACCTCTCTTTTTCTCTCCATATACTCTTCCCTCCTTGCATCACTTCTACTTTGTAAAAACCTCTCGTATGCTAACTTTTTCTCCCTTACTACTCTCTTTACATCATCATTCCACCAATCGCTCTTCTTTCCTCCCAGTACTACATGCTTATACACAAATGCAGTACACTTTTTATTTTATTTTATTAACACATCAGCCATTTCCCATCGAGGCAGGGTAACCCGAAAAAGAAGAAACACTTTTATCATCATTCACTCCATCACTGTCTTGCCAGAGGCGCGCCTACACTATACGTACAGCATATTGTATATACAGTGTACATAATATATGCGTATGTGTACAGTCGTCTCTCCAAGTTCTCGGGCTTCCTTATTTGCAGGTTCTGACTAACCAGTACTTTTATTAATTGGCAATCAGCAAACAGTTTCAATTATCCAACACTGTCCTGGATCAATAATTTTCTCATGCCTAATTCTTTTATTCTAGTTATTATTTTTATGACTGTCAATATTAACCAGTTTATAGTAACAAATAAAACCAAATCTGAAAAAAAATTATTGTGCAGGCTTGATTTTTGCATTTTCCATAGTTTCCAGTTTCACTAAACCTCTAGAAATGCAACCTCACATAAATCTGGAGGTACGACTACATGTGTGAAATAAACCTAATGTATTACTGAAGTACACAAGCACAAGTTGGTTAGTACTGTCAATACTTTTATTCACTGTAGTACATAAAAAAATACATACTTCTGAATTAGTTCAATTACATCTTTGGGTGTAAATTCTTCAAGTTGATGATCCATATTTTCTTGAAACCAGGCTAATTTATCTCCCAGAAACTGAAGCTTTGCATGGCTCTCTCCTCTCCGTTTCTGCATTTTCAATTCTCTGTAAAGGACAATATACGTATTTTCATATAATAACACTGGTCAACAACCAAAATGCTTCGAAGATCAGAGTAGCAATTTCCAACTAATTTTAGGTCACTGATAATGAATATCATGGTTAAAATTGTGTTAGCTCTACTATTCAATATACACCCATATGTCACAACAGGTTCCAACAGGCTTGTGGCAGTGTGTTTCTTACCACACTCACAGTCTTACTGCCCTTCATTAGTGTTCCAGCAGTCATAAAAGGTGGTTGTGCTGTGCAAATTTATAATTTGAGATGAAAGGTAGGTGATTTTCTTAGTCAAACTCTTTTTAAACTTACAATAAATATTAACTAAGCAAGCTATTGACATGCATGTGAGGCATATTATATTAATCTTATTTTCCTGGTGTAAATGATAATGGGAGCCCTTTGATTGAACTTTGTATAGAAAGGGGTTTAGTTATAGGTAATACATATTTTAAGAAAAAGAGGATAAATAAGTATACAAGATATGATGTAGGGCAAAATGACAGTAGTTTGTTGGATTATGTATTGGTAAATAAAAGACTGTTGAGTAGACTTCAGGATGTACATGTTTATAGAGGGGCCACAGATATATCAGATCACTTTCTAGTTGTAGCTACACTGAGAGTAAAAGGTAGATGGGATACAAGGAGAATAGAAGCATCAGGGAAGAGAGAGGTGAAGGTTTATAAACTAAAAGAGGAGGCAGTTAGGGTAAGATATAAATAGCTATTGGAGGATAGATGGGCTAATGAGAGCATAGGCAATGGGGTCGAAGAGGTATGGGGTAGGTTTAAAAATGTAGTGTTAGAGTGTTCAGCAGAAGTTTGTGGTTACAGGAAAGAGGGTGCGGGAGGGAAGAGGAGCGATTGGTGGAATGATGATGTAAAGAGAGTAGTAAGGGAGTAAAAGTTAGCATATGAGAAGTTTTTACAAAGTAGAAGTGATGCAAGGAGGGAAGAGTATATGGAGAAAAAGAGAGAGGTTAAGAGAGTGGTGAAGCAATGTAAAAAGAGAGCAAATGAGAAGAGTGGGTGAGATGTTATCAACAAATTTTGTTGAAAATAAGAAAAAGTTTTGGAGTGAGATTAACAAGTTAAGGAAGCCTAGAGAACAAATGGATTTGTCAGTTAAAAATAGGAGAGTTATTAAATGGAGAGTTAGAGGTATTGGGAAGATGGAGGGAATATTTTGAGGAATTGTTAAATGTTGATGAAGATAGGGAAGCTTTGATTTCGTGTATAGGGCAAGGAGGAATAACATCTTGTAGGAGTGAGGAAGAGCCAGTTGTGAGTGTGGGGGAAGTTCGTGAGGCAGTAGGTAAAATGAAAGGGGGTAAGGCAGCCGGGATTGATGGGATAAAGATAGAAATGTTAAAAGCAGGTGGGGATATAGTTTTGGAGTGGTTGGTGCAATTATTTAATAAATGTATGGAAGAGGGTAAGGTACCTAGGGATTGGCAGAGAGCATGCATGGTTCCTTTGTATAAAGGCAAAGGGGACAAAAGAGAGTGCAAAAATTATAGGGGGATAAGTCTGTTGAGTATACCTGATAAAGTGTATGGTAGAGTTATTATTGAAAGAATTAAGAGTAGAATGGAGAATGGATAGCAGATGAACAAGGAGGTTTTAAGAAAGGTAGGGGGTGTGTGGACCAGGTGTTTACAGTGAAACATATAAGTGAACAGTATTTAGATAAGGCTAAAGAGGTCTTTGTGCCATTTATGGATTTGGAAAAGGCATATGACAGGGTGGATAGGGGGGCAATGTGGCAGATGTTGCACGTGTATGGTATAGGAGGTAGGTTACTGAAAGCAGTGAAGAGTTTTTACGAGGATAGTGAGGCTCAAGTTAGAGTATGTAGGAAAGAGGGAAATTATTTCCCAGTAAAAGTAGGCCTTAGACAAGGATGTGTGATGTCACCATGGTTGTTTAATATATTTATAAATGGGGTTGTAAGAGAAGTAAATGCGAGGGTCTTGACAAGAGGCGTGGAGTTAAAAGATAAAGAATCACACATAAAGTGGGAGTTGTCACAGTTGCTCTTTGCTGATGACACTATGCTCTTGGGAGATTCTGAAGAGAAGTTGCAGAGATTGGTGGATGAATTTGGTAGGGTATGCAAAAGAAGAAAATTAAAAATGAATACAGGAAAGAGTAAAGTTATGAGGATAACAAAAAGATTAGGTGATGAAAGATTGGATATCAGATTGGAAGGAGAGAGTACGGAGGAGGTGAATGTATTCAGATATTTGAGAGTGGACGTGTCAGCGGATGGGTCTATGAAAGATGAGGTGAATCATAGAATTGATGAGGGGAAAAGGGTGAGTGGTGCACTTAGGAGTCTGTGGAGACAAAAGAACTTTGTCCTTGGAGGCAAAGAGGGGAATGTATGAGAGTATAGTTTTACCAACACTCTTATATGGGTGTGAAGCATGGGTGATGAATGTTGCAGCGAGGAGAAGACTGGAGGCAGTGGAGATGTCATGTCTGAGGGCAATGTGTGGTGTGAATATAATGCAGAGAATTCGTAGTTTGGAAGTTAGGAGGAGGTGCGGGATTACCAAAACTGTTGTCCAGAGGGCTGAGGAAGGGTTGTTGAGGTGGTTCGGACATGTAGAGAGAATGGAGCAAAACAGAATGACTTCAAGAGTGTATCAGTCTGTAGTGGAAGGAAGGGGGGGTAGGGGTCAGCCTAGGAAAGGTTGGAGGGAGGGGGTAAAGGAGGTTTCGTGTGCGAGGGGCTTGGACTTCCAGCAGGCATGCGTGAGCGTGTTTGATAGGAGTGAATGGAGACAAATGGTTTTTAATACTTGACGTGCTGTTGGAGTGTGAGCAAAGTAACATTTATGAAGGGGTTCAGGGAAACCGGCAGGCCGGACTTGAGTCCTGGAGATGGGAAGTACAGTGCCTGCACTCTGAAGGAGGGGTGTTAATGTTGCAGTTTAAAAACTGTAGTGTAAAGCACCCTTCTGGCAAGACAGTGATGGAGTGAATGATGGTGAAAGTTTTTCTTTTTCGGGCCACCCTGCCTTGGTGGGAATCGGCCAGTGTGATAATAAAAAAAATAATATAAAAATATTTTCCTGAACGATGTACGTACAGTAAATACTTCTGCTTAGCTGTCATGCTCTGTATTATAATAATAAATTAATGAATAAATTTTGTTTATCATGAAAAGTTAGTGGCGAAGAGATTTCTTGGAAACAGAAGGGAAGGCAACTATGAAGAATTGGTGGGAAACCTCATCAAGGCTTACAAGAACATGGGATGTAACATGTCACTTAAAATCCACTTTTTGGACTCACATTTAGACTTCTTCAGGCGAACTGTGGGGCAGTTAATGACGAACATGGTGAAAGGTTTCACAAAGATATTTCAACCATGGAAAAGTGGTACCAGGGCAAATGGGGCACAAGAATGCTTGCAGACTATTGCTGGACATTGGCAAGAGATGATTCTTCAGCTCACTATAAGCGTCAAGCAAAAAGGCAAAGAGTAGGTATGATCAGAGTTTAAAACATACTGATACACATTGCATGTTATAACAAAATAATCAAATACAGTGGAACCTCTACTTGCGAGTTTATTCCGTTCCATGACCTTGCTCGCAACTGGATTTGCTCATCTGCAGAGTCAATTTTCCTCATTTAAATTAATTGAAATGCAATTAATCCATTCCAGTGGAATCTGTACTTCAATAATTTCGCTAATATCAACTCTATGGTTTATTTATCTATCTCACTTCATCTAATATGACATAATAAACAATATAAATAACATAGAAACCTGATATATGCTCTGAATAAAATATGTCATTCATGTAGTAGTATGGGCAGTGTCGGCGGTGGACGAGAGTTTGTCTGGAGACCGGGCAAAATACTTCATGAATAATTTCGCTAATATCATCTATACGGCTTATTTATCTATCACAGTTCATCTAATATGACATAACAAACAATATAAATAACATAGAAACATGATATATACTCTAGAATGAATAAAATATGTCATTCATGTAGTGGTGTGGGCGGTGTTGGCGGTGGACGAGAGTTTGTCTGGAGACCGGGCAAAATATGTACTTCATGAATTATTTCACTAATATCATCTATACGGCTTATTTATATATCACAGTTCATCTAATATGACATAACAAACAATATAAATAACATAGAAACATGATATATACTCTAGAATGAATAAAATATGTCATTCATGTAGTGGTGTGGGCGGTGTTGGCGGTGGACGAGAGTTTGTCTGGAGACCGGGCAAAATATGTACTTCATGAATTATTTCACTAATATCATCTATACGGCTTATTTATATATCACAGTTCATCTAATATGACATAACAAACAATATAAATAACATAGAAACATGATATATACTCTAGAATGAATAAAATATGTCATTCATGTAGTGGTGTGGGCGGTGTTGGCGGTGGACGAGAGTTTGTCTGGAGACCGGGCAAAATATGTACTTCATGAATTATTTCACTAATATCATCTATACGGCTTATTTATATATCACAGTTCATCTAATATGACATAACAAACAATATAAATAACATAGAAACATGATACAGTGGACCCCCGGTATTCGATGGCATCGGTATTCGATGCAAATCGCAAAAAATTTTCTTCGGTATTCGATTGAAAACCCGGTATTCGATACGATTCGTATGAGACCTGTCCACGCGTGGCCTGAACTGCCCCGTGTGTGCCAGTGTTTACAAGCTAGCCAGTGTGCGCGCATCTAAGGATACATTCGGTACATTCCATATTATCCATATTATCACTGTGTTTGGTGCTTGTTTCTGCAAAATAAGTCACCATGGGCCCCAAGAAAGCTTCTAGTGCCAACCCTGTGGTAAAAAGGGTGAGAATTAGTATGGAAATTAAGAAAGATTTTGAAGGGTTTGGGGCTAACCCTGAGAAGCCTATGCCAGTTGTGGAATCCATTGTGCCTACTTCAAAAATTAAGGAAATGTGTGCACAGTGGGTTGAAGTGCAAACCTTTATGGATGAAAATCACCCTAACACAGCTATTGCAAGCCGTGCTGGTGACTATTACAATGACAATGTTGTGGCCCATTTTAGACAAATCGTAAAGGAACGGGAGGTACAGAGCTCTATGGACAGATTTTTTGTGCGACAGTGGTCCAGTGACTCTCAACCTGGTCCTAGTGGCATTAAAAGAAGAAGGGAAGTAACCCAGGAAAAGGACTTGCTACCTCAAGTCCTAATGGAAGGGGATTCCCCTTCTAAACACTAACACCTCTCCCCTCCTCCCATCCCATCAATCATCACCAGATCTTCATTAAAGGTAAGTGTCAATTATTTTATTGTTATTGTAATTATTCTATTGCATTAAACTTAATATTTCATGTAGTAAAATTTTTTTTTTCATACTTTTGGGTGTCTTGCACGGATTAATTTGATTTCCATTATTTCTTATGAGGAAAATTGATTCGGTTTTCGATATTATCAGTATTCGATGAGCTCTCAGGAACAGATTAATATCGAATACCGGGTGTACACTGTATTTACTCCAGAATGAATAAAATATGTCATTATGTAACAGGTGGAGGCAGCCACAACCGCTCCTTCTTTGTTGTGGTAAACACTGCCATCTAGTGACAGCCTTTTGAAGCCATCTATTATTATAATTATTATATGTAGTACATTATTATTATATATGTATTATTATTATACAGTAGACCCCCGACATTCGATGCATTTTAGTGCAAAAATTTTGCCTCGACATTCGATGGAAAACCCGACATTCGATACAATTCGTACGAGACGTGTCCACGTGTGGCCTGAACTGCCCATGTGTGCCAGTGTTTACAAGCCAGCCAGTGTGCGTGCATCTAAGGAGGATACATTCGGTACATTCCATATTATCCATATTATCATTGTTTTTGGTGCTTGTTTCTGCAAAATAAGTCACCATGGGCCCCAAGAAAGCTTCTAGTGCCAACCCTGTGGTAAAAAGGGTAAGAATTAGTATGGAAATTAAGAAAGATTTTGAAGGGTTTGGGGCTAACCCTGAGAAGCCTATGCCAGTTGTGGAATCCATTGTGCCTACTTCAAAAATTAAGGAAATGTGTGCGAAGTGGGTTGGACTGCAAACCTTTATGGATGAAAATCACCCTAACACAGCTATTGCAAGCCGTGCTGGTGACTATTACAATGACAATGTTATGGCCCATTTTAGACAAATCTTAAAGGAACGATGACAGAGGTCCAGTGACTCTCAAGCTAGTCCTAGTGGCATTAAAAGAAGAAGGGAAGTAACCCTGGAAAAGGACTTGCTACCTCAAGTCCTAATGAAAGGGGATTCCCCTTCTAAACAGTAACAACTTCGACACTCTCCCCTCCTCCCATCCCATCAATCATCACCAAATCTTCATTAAAGATAAGTGTCAATTATTCTATTGTTATTATTCTAATGTTATTGTAATTACTGTATTCTATTGTATTAAACTTAATATTTCATGTGGTAAATTTTTTTTTTCATACTTTTAGATGTCTTGCACAGATTAATTTGATTTCCATTATTTCTTATGGGGAAAATTAATTCGACTTTCGATATTTTCGACATTCGATGAGCTCTCAGGAACGAATTAGTATCGAATGTCGGGGGTCCACTGTACATATATTATTATTATTATTGTATTATACTATTATTATTATTATACGTATTACACATATTATTATTATACATATTATTATTATTGTTATTATTATTGTTATTATATAAATAATTTGTAATTTTTATTCACACCAAAAATATAAGATTTACTGTTATTCCTTATTGCAATAATTGTATAAATAATGTCAACCCATTCACGACTGCATATTGGAGTGGACAGTGACGTCATTTGTTTACTCTGAAACAGCCAAGCAATGGACCATTTCTCCTAGGTTGAGCTCAATTTCAAGGCACTTTTCGTCATGAAAGCAATCAAAATCATATCTATTTCTGTAATATATCTTACATTCTATCAAATGAGACCCAAAAAACGAGAATACAACCATAAACACCATTCGAAATTACCGCAAAGGGGTGGCTAATTGCTGAGAAGTGAGCTCCATTATTTATGCTTAAATTTCTTTCATTTTTGGTGTACGTTAAGAAGCATCTTTCCATCATACATTGCCCAAGTTTCAATAAGATAGTCCAACAAACAAATGAGATACAATTCCCGAGATTAAGAGCAAGAGCCCCTCACCAGTGTCAAGGAACCTGCCTTGAGGTCTGCTCGCTTGTGGAAATTTTGCTCGCGTATGGAAGCAAAAAATCAACCCATCGACTGCTCGTATTTGGAAAAACTTGCATGTGGACACGCTCGCAAGCAGAGGTTCGACTGTATTACATGTCTTGTATCTTTAACCCTATAGCCAATAAGCATTTTTCAAGGTGATATTTGGATTCAGGACATGAAAATACAAAAAAATTAACTAATCTCATTTGACCCTTTGACTGTTTCGGCCATATTTATACATCTTACGAGCCAATGTTTCCAACGTATTAATACACGTAAATTCTAGAGGCTTCAAATCAAGCGGGAGAAAGCTGGTAGGCCTACATGTGAGAGAATGGGTCTGCGTGATAGGTTGTGCGCACTATGAAAAAATTGGGGATTCAGTGGTGCATTGTGGGAACACTATCTTAGTAGTCCTTGTTCAAGATGCCTCGCGATAAGAAGTACCTTACTCCTCGCCGAACTGGAGGTCTTCTGTTCCCAAGTGTTAGTTCTAACAGCGATGGAAGTGCCTGCAAAAGTTTTCATGGTTTTCAGAAGGGTGTGGCCGAAAGCAGTGCCCAGGATAATGTAATTAGTGATGAAAACATAGATGACTCACAACCTTCCACCTCTGGTGCTGGGCCGTCTCATTCACGTTCACCTGTACCAGTATGAAAAAGGAAACTATTTCCCTGTGTACAAGACTCAGATGTGAGCAGTGAAAGTGATAGTGATAGTGATTTCCAAGTTATTGAAAGCAGCTCGAGTTGCAACAGTGAGGGGAAATATTCTCCAGTGAAGCAGCAGTATGTACGATGCAGCATGCATTCTGGTAGTGTGCCATATGCCATTCCAAGGAAAAGGAGCAAATCTCGGAGTACATTCCGTGGCCCTACGCCATGACCTGAGAGTGAAGATGACGATGATATTGTTACAATGGGGATGCGTAATGTGTGTGGGGCAGCAGGTGGTGGTGATGTTGGAGGTGGCATGAGTCATGTGGCACCAGCAGCTGGCCACGCTACTAACTCAGCACAGCCACAACCAGCCTCAACCACCCCCACACTCCCACAACCACAATTTCCACCACCTTTCAATATCCAGTACCCACCAGCAGACTGCATCTGGGATTGGCCGGAAGGTGCCAATTTTGTTCCCAATCCCCACGACTTTGATGAAACACAAAGTGGAATACAGCCATTGTGTACACTTGGGAACAATGCCACTGAACTGGAATGCATTCAGTTATTCTTCGATGAACCTCTGATGGAAATTATTGTCAGGGAAAGCAATACATACTATGAGCACACCATGGCAAATACAATTCTTTCACCAAGGTCACGGCTACTCCAGTGGAAGGACACAACTGTGGCAGAGATGTACCTGTTCTTTGCCACAATAATGCTTATGCCACATGTGTATAAGCACACTGTCACCACATACTGGTCGACTGAGCGCCTGATTTCAACCCCAGGTTTTAGTGATATTATACCAGTGAATCGATTTTTGCTACTGTTACATATGCTACACATCTCAGACAAAACAAGGCCTGACAGAAACGACAGGTTATATAAGATCAGGAATGTGTTCATGTACCTGAAACGAAAGTGCTGTATGCATTTTTATCCCTTTAGAAAGCTTGTTATTGATGAATCTTTGATTTTGTTCAAAGGCAGACTGTCGTTCAAGCAGTATATACTAAGCAAGAGGAAACACTTTGGTATAAAGTTATTTGTACTGTGTGATTGCAAAAGTGGTCTGGTTTTGGATATAATTGTGTACACTGGAAGTAATACATTGAGAGAAACCAGGAAGTTATTGGGTATCTCTGGTGATGTGGTTAGAATAATGATGGAACCATATCTTGGTAAGGAGCATACATTATTTACTGATAACTGGTACACAAGCCCCTTACTCAGTGATTTCTTCCGAGTGAACATGACAGACGTATGTGGCAGTGTGTGGAAATCGTAAGCATATTCCTAGGTTCGATGCAGACACTCACAGAGGTGAGGTGCAGGTGTTTGCTGCCAATGACACCACGGTATTTCGGTGGCATGACAAACGTGATGTCACAGTGATGACATCAGTTCACCGAAACAAAATGGCAGACAGTTCTAGGAGCAGTTCTAGGAAAGTGTTCAGTATATATATTATAGAACAATAGTAATAAAAAATTTTTTGTATTGTTGGTTTGTGTAAACAAGTTTTGTAAACAATATAATAATGATAATGTTTGTGCAGTTATTGTGTTGTATACAATGAGTGTATATTTGTACATTGCACCTTACTGTCTTCTCACAGGCCACATAAGTTACTTAGAAAAAAAAAAATATTGGAAAATACAAGAAACCTTTGAATTGGAGTAAATAAAAGTATACAGGGTGAGCAGCATTCGCCGCTGTTGCCATATGCGGCTCATTTTCTGCCAAATTTATGCCTCTATATCTCAGTAAGTACTGATCACAAAAAATTTTTTTTAGTCTTAAAACACTCAGCAAAATAATCCTAACATTTTGGTAAGAAAAAATAATTTTTTTACTTTTTGAATATTTTTTGACATAGAATGACAGTTTCAGAAATGGGCTTGCAACAGTCAAAGGGTTAAGGAGCATACAACTTTTCAAAAATTGTTGACCAGTGTAATCATTAAAGTAGCCAAAAAAAAATTACACTTTGAAAATATCTTTCTCCATATGGTTGTCCATGTTACATGGTGACTATTATTACTAGAGTGTATTCCAAAAAAAGTGCCAAACTATTATGAATTCAAATGAAAAACTAAAAAGTTCAAAATTGGAAATAAGTGAAGATACCAAGAGAAAGACAAGAAAACATAGGTGCAAAATCCCAACACTCACCTTTAATTCCTAATAGAATGTTACATCCACACCACTGTGAAATATCATTTAACTACAGTGGTGCTGGGGTGAGTAAATATAACACAGCTATACAAGGTAAGATGAGGTCTCCAATATACATACAGTATATACCTTTACTTATGATATACCTTTGATGAGTTTCGAGTCTTGCTACTCTCGGAGCCTGGCCTTGGGCCAGGCTCATCTGGTGCTAGCCTGGTCAACCAGGCTGTTGCTGCTGGAGGCCTGCCACCCCACGTATCTTTCACAGTCTGGGTGATCTGGTACCTGGTGAAATTACTTGTCCAGTTTTCTCTTGAAGACTTCTACACTTGTTACAGCAGTGTTTCTGATATCTTCTGGTAAGATATCGAATAGTCTGGGGCCACAAATGTTGATAGTGTCCCTTATTGTACCAAAGACATAAATACAGATAGAAATACAGTAAGGAAGGTAAGAGGAATAGGAGGTTGTCTCAAGAAGGAATGGAGAGAGGGGTAAAAGAGGTTTTGATTGATAGAGGCTTAAGCATCTATCAGGCAACTTGTGTTACAATCAATAATGATCAACTACTATTATGTTCCTAGCTTCTATTTCATATCAAGGAAGGCTTCAGCTAAGAGCTGTATTATGACTCAATAAGGTGTTCAAATGTGATCAAGTATTAATCCGTGTTAACTTATCCCTCCCAGCCACTAGGAATCCATGTATTAGGGTAAGTAGTGTGAGTGTGGGACTGCACAACCCATGTGCCAAAGGCAAACAAGGTATACTGCACCATAACATTATTCTGCTACTATGAGAAGAAAAACTTTCTAGTATTATTTCAGTAGATTTTAGTTCATACTTTCTGCTAGTTGATGGGGTTAGGAAATCTTCCTTGTCATTTTTTTGTATCCTTTTATAATCTTGAATGTAATTCTGACCACTTTTCCTCCTATGTGCTACAGTTTGCTACTGGGATTTGAGTCATGGGCAGCTGCTCAGACCTATCACCAGCTAACATCACAGCCAGTAATATCTTGTACTGAAGCTGCCAACACCTCCACAACTTACAAGCCCCATGCCATATGACTACCTACTAGCACTATCACCACCTAACACCAACTATCACCACTTTTCATTATCATTTACCACCCACTCAATATACCAGCCCCATCACCTATGATCACCTACCAGCACTATCGCCTAACACCATCTATGACCATTTAGCACCATCTATGAAAATCTAACATCAGCTATGACCATCTAACAATATCTATCACCTCCAATTTCAAATTTTTCCCCAACCTTATGATGGGGAATTTTCCAACCCAAATTCAGTTTTTTCCAACTCGCGCTGCATTAATATACACCAAAAAAGAAGAAAAAAAAAAACGATAAATATGGGAGTTCACTTCTCAGCCATTCGCTGCCTCTTTGCAGTATAATTTTGTATGGTTTTTATGGTTGTATTCTCGTTTTTTCCATCTCATTTGATAGAATGGAAGATATATAAATAGATATGATTTTGATTGGTTTCACGACAAAAAGTACCTTGAAACTGAGCTCAAAGTAGCAGAAATGTTTGATTTTTGCCCATGTTCAGTGAACTTTCTTGTGTAAGTCAAGATGGTTAATTTTATTAAGTGTACATTCTAACCTAATCACTCTGTAATCCGGCAAACTCAGTAATCCGGTACACTACAGATCCCAACGATGCCAGATTTGTGATGGCAGACCTGTACTGCTAAGACCTATGTGCTTTCTGTTCCAAACTGAAAATTCTATAAAGTACAGAAAATGTACTTTACAGCTGACATGAAGAAAAAAACATGATAACCATATACTGTATAATATGAAAGTACATGAAAAATAGATAAAAAAGTTTTATTTGCACAATCAACAAGGAGACCCAGAGGTCACAGTTGTGAACCAAGAAAAACAGTGCTGAAAGGGCACTATAAAATAAGGAGTATTTCTTCAAAAGACAGGACAGCCATGAGAGCTGTGTTTGTGTACCTTCAAAAATATGTCATCATAAGTAGATACAGTAATCACAGGTGCCCTTGGTCAGCCAGTCAAGCCTGGACCGTAACTAATTGGATATAAACTGGGACCCAAAATTCTGGCAGTGGATATCTCTAAAAATCTAACTTTTCCTCACTCCAACTAACTTCACCCAGCTCCTATTGATTATTTGTTAGAGATGCTGAAGAGGTTCACTTCACTCAGATCATCTTAATCAAAACACCTGCTTTTCATATGGGATATTCTCACTGGCTTCCAGATGTAACAGGCCTCTCCTGATGGCATAAGCTTCATACAGCTTATGGTTTGCTCTCATCACCTCTCCTCATACCGTTACACTCTTACTGCTTCCCATGGTTAATAAACAAGTAGTTACTCTTTTATTACTCTTGAGTTTACAGACTACAAGCTGTTACTCTACCTCAACTGATTTCAAAGCCCAGCTATATTTAGGGTACTGTGTACTATCATTTCCCAAGATGTGACCCACAAAAATAGACTAAAGTCAGGGTACCCTTTAACCCTTCTAGGGTCCAAGAACTTAAAAAAAAAAAATTGTTTTGTTATTTTTTCTTATGAAATGGTAGAGAATCTTTTTCTGAATGTAATAAAACAAAAAGTATGAAATATGATGGAAAATTGCCAAAATTACACTATCACGAATTTTACTGCATCAGCGATATTTATGCACCAGCAATTTTGCCGACTTTGACTCCTATTTTAGGCCAATTACATTATTCCAGTCAACCAAATTCTTAGCTATTTTAATAGTATTACTTCTATTTTATCGACTGAGCACATGAAACTGCCCAATCAATTACAGTGGACCCCCGGTTAACGATATTTTTTCACTCCATAAGTATGTTCAGGTGCCAGTACTGACCGAATTTATTCCCATAAGGAATATTGTGAAGTAGCTTAGTCCATTTCAGACCCCCAAACATACACGTACAAACGCACTTACATAAATACACTTACATAATTGGTCGCATTCGGAGGTAATCGTTATGCGGGGGTCCACTGTATTTCAACTACCCAATAAAGTGATCAAAATTTGGTAATTTGGCCAATTTCATACCAAGTTCAAAATATTTCAATTTCAAAATAGGGCCCAGAATAAACAATGCAGGCATTCCTGACACTAAAATAACATTTCCTCTGTTTATTAGTTACATTTCCAGGCTTTACAGATGAATTCCATTTTGATTTTGATTTATGTAAGGAATTTTTATTCACACAAAAAAATACAAGATTTACTGTTATGCAATATTGTAATAATTGTATAAATAATATCAGTGCGTTCGTGAATGTATATTATACCCACCAGTTGATGTGTATTGGATGCATGATGTCATTTGTTTACTCTCGAACATTTCTGCTACTTTGAGCTCAATTTCAAGCTATTTTCAGTACTAAAGCCAATCAAAATCATCTCTATTTCTGTAATATATCTTCCATTTTATCAAATGAGACCAAGAAACAGTGAATACAACTGTAAAAACCATACGAGAACACACCGCCAAGTCAGTGTTTTAATCCAAAAACACGGTCATAGTTTTTTTTTTCTCATGCACTGCATGCTGCAGGATTTTTTTTATATAGTGCACACTTAAAGGGTTAAATCCTATGTGAACAAAGGCAACAGGTGTAAAGGGAGTTGCACTCAGTTTCTACTCACCCAAGAGTTGTAAGAACCACCACTAAGCTACAAGCCAGCAAAGTATCATAACATGCTAGATGCATTGTAACATATTTTACAGTAAGTGAACATAAAAAGCTATAGCTAATACTAGTAAGTACAAATGTCTGAGAGTGAAATCTTAAGTTCTCTGTATTAAACAGGATTACAGTCTCAACATAATCTGATAATGTAATTGTCACTGTAAATAATATAGAATATTTATTTAGTCATGCACACATTCATGCTGCACACAAATATCTATCTACAAACATCTGTAATTTATAAACAAAAATACTGTTGTAACATACCTATAGAATTTTTTAGAAATCTGCTTTGCCTTTCTGCTCTTTGGATGTACAGCTTTCTGGTTCTCCTTCAAAACATTCAGTTTTGGCTTACCCTGTAAAAATAAATCTTAAAGACAGTAGTTGTATATAGACAAGTAAATTTAAAAACAAACCTCTGCTGAGTTACAGTAACTAATCCTGGAACACAAATTTAAATTCAGTACAGTGTACTGCATTTCTTGACCACCTACTACTAACAGGAGATTTCAACATAAACATACTACACTACCAGGACCCACAAGTAACCAAATTCACAAACACAATGAGTAACTGCCTGTTGCTACCAGCAATATCTAAACCTACAAGAATCTCCGAGACAAGCATCTCCTTAATAGACCACATCTGGACAAACACTATATCCCCTTTAAAATCAGGCATAATCACAGACAACCCTATAGACCACTACCCAACCTTTCTCATAACTAATCTGGGCAAACTGCCACAAGACATTACTAAAGTAACCTTCAGACTACATAATGAGACAGCAGCTAACAACTTTATAGCAGCTATGAATAACATCGATTGGCAAAATGAGCTCGAAACATATACAGATATGAATGAATGTATAAATAATTTTCTAAAAAAAGCCCAATGCCTCTATAACAGACATTGCCCCAGAAAAACTAAACATATCACAGCAAAGAGACTGAATAATCCCTGGCTAACACCAAGCATCCTCAAATCCATTAACACAAAGCACAAATATGAAAAACAGTATAGAATGGGTCAAATAACTAGAGAAAAGTCGAAAAGTTACTCGTCAGCACTTACCAGCCTGATAAGGTCAAAAAAATTGTAATATGAAAATAGATTACATAACATCAAAGGTGATATGAAAAAAACCTGGAAAAACTCTATCTGAAATTCTTGGAACTAAACAGTTATCCAAAAACAAAACAATCAAACTAACAAAATCAGATGAACACCTACTCACTCTAACCGAAACAACAAACAGACAATGCTTTCTTCTCCACCACAGGAAAAAATCTAGCAAACAAAATACCAAGTACAAACACCTGTCCATCAGACAACCTCATAGGTACCTACCCAAATACGCTATTCCTAGCTAAAACCAACCCCACTGAAGTTACGCTCATCATAAACACCCTTAAAAACAAGGCAGGAGACATAAACAACTTGCCTGCTTTTATGTACAAAAAAGCTTCTCAAGTATTGTCACCAATTATTGCAACGCTCTTTAACAAATCCATTGAATCATCTACCTTCCCAACAATCCTCAAAATAGCGAGGGTCACTCCGATCCATAAAGGAGGTGACCAAGCTGACTTGAATAACTATAGATCAATATCTAACTTACCACTGCTCTCTAAAACCTTCGAAAAATTAATTCATAGACGGATCTATTCCTACCTCGTTTCACACAACATATTAAACCCTTGTCAGTTTGGATTCAGGAATAATAAAAGCACAAATGATGCTATCATACACATGCTAGAACTAATATATACCGCACTTGAAAAGAAAGAAGTCCCGCTGGGCATTTTCATTGATTTACGTAAAGCTTTTGATACAGTCGACCATGAACTGCTGTACTCCAAATTAATGCACTATGGTATCAGAGGCCACTCCCTCAACTACCTAAAATCATACCTTAGTAACAGAACATAATATGTGTATGCAAATGATGCATACACAACCAATCATAGTAGGAGTCCCACAAGGAAGCATCCTTGTGGGACTCTACCGAATGCATCACAGCTACTCAAACCCATACTATTTGCAGATGACACTACATATGTCTTTTCCCACCCAAACACAGTCATACTAGCAAACACAGTCAGTGCTGAATTACAGAAAATATCTGCCTGGATGATGACTAAAAAAACTTACCCTGAACACTGATAAAACCTATTTCATTCAGTTTAGAAATAAAGCTGCAAATAATCCAATTAACATAACACTATATGGATCATCAGTCACAAGACTCACAGAGGGAAAATTCCTAGGTATCCACCTTGACAGTTGCCTTAAGTTCTGGACACGCATACAACAAATCACCAAGAAAATCTCCAAGACTGTAGGCATACTATCAAAGATAAGGTACTATGTTCCACAATCAACTCTCCTGGCACTGTACCATTCACTCATATACCCTTATCTTACATATGGAATTTGTGCATGGGGATCAACAACATCCAATCACCTAAAACCCCTAATAGCCCAGCAAAAGGCAGCAGTAAGAATGATAAATTCCCACTCCTGCCAGCAACTCCACCAATTTTCAAGTCTGAATCTGCTCATCATTAAGAACATCCATACTTATTCATGTGCCTACTACAGAACAATACATGCAAATATAAACCCTCCACTCAAACTTCTCCTCAACAACCTAAACAGGACACATGACCACAACACAAGACACAAATCTCTTTTTGATATACCTCGTGTCCATATCACACTGTGTAAAAACTCTATGCACATAAAGGGCCCCAAAATATGGAATTCATTACCAGAAGATATTAAAGTAACCCAGTCTGAAAATCAATTTAAGACTCTTCTCAAAAGCCACTTAATCACCCTAGACCAAATGCTAAATACTCAGTACACATTTACTCACCTATGTACTCCCACATCATAACTGAAACAATCACTTTGAACCTTTTACCCTTTGTTGACAGGAATATAATTGAATCATTGTTTTTCACAAAAAAGCATTTTCGAATATAAATATATCTTTGTATTATACAAATTTTGATTCATTTATAATTAATATTCTACTGTACAACTATGAAATAATTACTATCCTACTGTACAACTATGATATACTCCTTAGTGTTAAGTAGACTGTAAGCCAATAATGTTAAGTTGGCCCATAATGCCAAGGCATAATAAAGGCTCTCTTTGCATTGCAACCCACTATTGTAAATACAAAATTTCAATGTACTGTTTGCAAAAACATGAAATAAATAAATAAATAGGGATAATCACTTCAGCATGTGAGGTTATCAGTTGTCATTAGTGTTTACACCTCTAATGAGTTCTAAGAAAACTGTATATTTGAGTCATAATGTGATTATAACACTATACAGCAGAAGTGGAGAAGTAAGTTTATTCAAGTACTGTACAGGTACACATAAATAGAGTTATATAGATTGTCATACATAGCAGCATATGTGTAGATTACCTAAGATAACCCCAAAAAAGTCAGACAACGTGACTCACTTCCATTGGGGGTCCTTGACCCCAGACAACCACACATACCAGAACATTCTACAGTGGACCCCCGCATAACGATTACCTCCGAATGCGACCAATTATGTAAGTATATTTATGTAAGTGCGTTTGTATGTGTATGTTTGGGGGTCTGAAATGGACTAATCTACTTCACAATATTTCTTATGGGAACAAATTCAACCAGTACTGGCACCTGAACATACTTCTGGAGTGAAAAAATATCGTTAACTGGGGGGTCCACTGTATTTTACAATGTGAACACATTACAAACAAAAATTAATGCATCAATGTTTCAGAATTCTTGCATCAGGATTAAATTTGTAATTATTATTATTAATTATAATATTATTATTAATTATAATAATAATAATAATTACAAATTTAATCCTGATATAACAATTCTGAAGTACTGATACAATAATTTTTGTTTGTAATGTGTTCACAATGTTCTAGTGTGTGTGGCTCTCTCTTCATGTATTAACATCATTTCTCTGCTTAACATCATTTCTCTGCTTCTACTGTATAGTGTTATAATCACGTTTATTCAACTAAACAAGACTGCAATACTAACAAAACATTACAACTTGTTAGTATTGTATGCCATTTATGTTAGGAGGAAGGCTTCTTGAGGTGGTTTAAGAGTTTAGAGGATGAAGGAAAATACAATGACCAAATTTGGGGTCAAAGGATGGGTAGGGGTCATTTCAGAAGGGTTGGAAGATGGGTGTGAGGGAGATTTAAAGTGGTAAGGGCTCAACTGAGCATCCAGCAAGTTTTGCACAAGTATATTAGAGCTAATTGAGTGGAGACAAGTGGTTTCAGGGATATGGCATGATGTTAGAGTGTAAGAAATGTTAAAATTAGCAAAAGGAGTCAAGGAAACCAGTTAACCAGATTTGAGTCCTGGAAGTAGAAAGTATAGTGCCTGCACTCTAAAGGAGGGGTGGGGTTGTTAAGTAAGTTTATTTCGGTACAAGTACATATAAATACAGTTACACAAATTATCATACCTGGAGTTTACCTGGAGAGAGTTCCGGGGGTCAACGCCCCCGCGGCCCGGTCTGTGACCAGGCCTCCTGGTGGATCAGAGCCTGATCAACCAGGCTGTTGCTGCTGGCACGCAAACCAACGTACGAGCCACAGCCCGGCTGATCAGGAACTGACTTTAGATGCTTGTCTAGTGCCAGCTTGAAGACTGCCAGGGGTCTGTTGGTAATCCCCCTTATGTGTGCTGGGAGGCAGTTGAACAGTCTCGGGCCCCTGACACTTATTGTATGGTCTCTTAACATGCTAGTGACACCCCTGCTTTTCATTGGGGGGATGGTGCATCGTCTGCCAAGTCTTTTGCTTTCGTAGTGAGTGATTTTCGTGTGCAAGTTTGGTACTAGTCCCTCTAGGATTTTCCAGGTGTATATAATCATGTATCTCTCCCTCCTGCGTTCCAGGGAATACAGGTTTAGGAACCTCAAGCGCTCCCAGTAATTGAGGTGTTTTATCTCCGTTATGCGCGCCGTGAAAGTTCTCTGTACATTTTCTAGGTCGGCAATTTCACCTGCCTTGAAAGGTGCTGTTAGTGTGCAGCAATATTCCAGCCTAGATAGAACAAGTGACCTGAAGAGTTTCATCATGGGCTTAGCCTCCCTAGTTTTGAAGGTTCTCATTATCCATCCTATCATTTTTCTAGCAGATGCGATTGATACAATGTTATGGTCCTTGAAGGTGAGATCCTCCGACATAATCACTCCCAGGTCTTTGACGTTGGTGTTTCGCTCTATTTTGTGGCCAGAATTTGTTTTGTACTCTGATGAAGATTTAATTTCCTCATGTTTACCATATCTGAGTAATTGAAATTTCTCATCGTTGAACTTCATATTGTTTTCTGCAGCCCACTGAAAGATTTGGTTGATGTCCGCCTGGAGCCTTGCAGTGTCTGCAATGGAAGACACTGTCATGCAGATTTGGGTGTCATCTGCAAAGGAAGACACGGTGCTGTGGCTGACATCCTTGTCTATGTCGGATACATGGTAACGTATGTGTAGTAACTAATTTTTATGCACTTCTGGCAAAACAAATACTGTATTGAATGAATGATAAATGAATGTTTCTTTTTAGGAGGGTCACCCTACCATGTAGTGGCACTAAAGCTAACTTATGACACTGAGCTTGACTATCATCATTACTGATTCTATGTCATCACTGAATGCTCTTAACTCATACAATGACTCCAGCAACATGCTCATTGGAGAAGCCAGGTATAGATACTCAAAAATCAGGGACAAAGGAATTAATGTACAATTGCTATGGATCCCATCACACATTGAATTACTCCTTCATGATAAAGTTGATATGTTAGCCAAGAAGAGTACCCAGAAGGAGAATGTAGAATATAACTTTGGTATATCTGTGTCTAGCATTAGGAATATTAGGAGAGAAGTAAATAATGAAAATGATTGTTACAGGAATGCAGTTAAAAGCCTGAGTAGATCTATAACCCACTATGATAACATGAACGTAGATAAGTATGTATGTTTATGGAGCAACTTGCAATGTGAACAGACCGACTGATGTTGTAGTGGCCAGGCTTAGGCTTGGTTACAAGTTCTTCTGGCAGTTTGGGAGACACACACATGATGATCAAACTAAATGTAAATTATGTGATCAGGCATATGGTCACTGTCTTGAACACTATGTGCTTAATTGTCCACTTATTGAGGAATACAGAGATGGACAGTATAATAACCTATGTGGCATGTCAAGATATCTTATTAATGAAAATAAGATACCAGATATACTAAGCAAATTTCCTAAAATTGCTTGTAACAGATAAGTAAACTGAAGATATGTATTCCTGTTAACCCTTTTGGGGCCTCGTTCCTAGGCCTTTTGTGTATCCATATATTCTTGCGCTACCGTCCACAGGATGAATATGGGGTGCACAATAAACTAGCCACTTAGGTGGCAAAAATCTAAATCTAATCACTCTACCATGGTCCATGGTAGGAGACGGATGGTGTTAAAAAAAAAAAATTGGGAAATCTGCTACTGGTCAAAAAGCATCGGACAAAAAAAATAAATATTTTTACATGTCGCGGTTATACATTTCTACAATGTTTTCACAAAGTGCAAGTATTACTGTCATACATTCTTTGTATTATATTCGAAAACACGCTAAACACATGTGGGTCGTACAGTGGAGACTACTGACATTCAGTAATACATTATAAAGACTTAAACTAGCATATACTTACCATTTTTAATTAATAACTTCAGGACACGTGTTGCTGTAGCTGTTGTTTGGGGTTTACAAGGCCACTAACAGCATTCACTGTATCGAGCCCAACGTCCCGAAAAATGGAAAATTCCCAAAACTAGTGGCTCAGGCACCACAACTAAGCTGGCAGATAAAAAAAAAAAAAGGAGTTCCTTTTGCAAGTAAAAATGGGAACAAAAAGTTCCCAACTGAGTAGGTGAACCCCCTTGCTTAAACTCGCCTGAGTTTAATAACCGGCTTACCACGAAAATCTTGAAATGTCCACAGCGCAGAAAAGAGTAGCAGATTAATGTGTCCCTAAATAACAAAAAGGCACAATACCGTGACTGGAACAATACACAAATAACCCGCACATAAAAGAGAGAAGCTTACGACGACGTTTCGGTCCGACTTGGACCATTGACAAAGTCACAGTGTGACAAAGTCACACTGTGACTTTGTCAATGGTCCAAGTCGGACCGAAACGTCGTCGTAAGCTTCTCTCTTTTATGTGCGGGTTATTTGTGTAATGTGTCCCTCTTTTCACATGCCCAGCTGGCAGAATAAGATGAGAACAAGCGTCCCAGAGAAAATATAAAAAACTGTCACTTATGCTTAGGCGAGAACGAAAAGTCTACACATCACCAAGGATAGAGCAATTGTTATTAGTGTTGAGATTATTAGGGGCCACCAAAGCATATGCCTTACTAGGTCGTAGTTCCCAGGAGTCCAGAAAAAAAAATTATGGTGCCCTATTATGGGCGGAATTATAATATCTTTATTTACTACAAGTACATGTACAAGGTATACAGTTCCAGCTGACATCAGTGATATACTACTATATAGAAAGCCCCTTGTTATGCTGAGCATTTAGGGCAAATTGGGTCAGTTTTGTCCCAGGATGCGACCCACGCCAGTCAAGAGAGAGAGATTTCGTTCGGATTTTTAACCCCGGAGGGTTAGCCACCCAGGATAACCCAAGAAAGTCAGTGCGTCATCGAGGACTGTCTAACTTATTTCCATTGGGGTCCTTAATCTTGTCCCCCAGGATGCGACCCACACCAGTCGACTAACACCCAGGTACCTATTTGCTGCTAGGTGAACAGGACAACAGGTGTAAGGAAACGTGTCGAAATGTTTCCACCCGCAGGGAATCGAACCCGGGCCCTCCGTGTGTGAAGCGGGAGCTTTAGCCACCAGGCCACCGGGCCACTCCCACCAGGCCACCGGGCCACCGGGCCACTCCCACCAGGCCACCGGGCCACCGGGCCACTAACACCCAGGTACACATTTTACTGATGGATGAACAGGGACAGCAGGTGTCTTATGGAAACACGTTCCTAATGTTTTCCAGCCCGGTGGCCTGGTGGCTAAAGCTCCCGCTTCACACACGGAGGGCCCGGGTTCGATTCCCGGCGGGTGGAAACATTTCGACACGTTTCCTTACACCTGTTGTCCTGTTCACCTAGCAGCAAATAGGTACCTGGGTGTTAGTCGACTGGTGTGGGTCGCATCCTGGGGGACAAGATTAAGGACCCCAATGGAAATAAGTTAGACAGTCCTCGATGACGCACTGACTTTCTTGGGTTATCCTGGGTGGCTAACCCTCCGGGGTTAAAAATCCGAACGAAATCTTATCTTATCTTATCTTACCGGAGGAGTTTACCTGGAGTTTACCTGGAGAGAGTTTCGGGGGTCAACGCCCCCGCGGCCCGGTCTGTGACCAGGCCTCCTGGTGGATCAGCGCCTGATCAACCAGGCTGTTGCTGCTGGCTGCACGCAAACCAACGTACGAGCCACAGCCCGGCTGATCAGGAACTGACTTTAGGTGCTTGTCCAGTGCCAGCTTGAAGACTGCCAGGGGTCTGTTGGTAATCCCCCTTATGTGTGCTGGGAGGCAGTTGAACAGTCTCGGGCCCCTGACACTTATTGTATGGTCTCTTAACGTGCTAGTGACACCCCTGCTTTTCATTGGGGGGATGGTGCATCGTCTGCCAAGTCTTTTGCTTTCGTAGTGAGTGATTTTCGTGTGCAAGTTCGGTACTAGTCCCTCTAGGATTTTCCAGGTGTATATAATCATGTATCTCTCCCTCCTGCGTTCCAGGGAATACAGGTTCAGAAACCTCAAGCGCTCCCAGTAATTGAGGTGTTTTATCTCCGTTATGCGCGCCGTGAAAGTTCTCTGTACATTTTCTAGGTCGGCAATTTCACCTGCCTTGAAAGGTGCTGTTAGAGTGCAGCAATATTCCAGCCTAGATAGAACAAGTGACCTGAAGAGTGTCATCATGGGCTTGGCCTCCCTAGTTTTGAAGGTTCTCATTATCCATCCTGTCATTTTTCTAGCAGATGCGATTGATACAATGTTATGGTCCTTGAAGGTGAGATCCTCCGACATAATCACTCCCAGGTCTTTGACGTTGGTGTTTCGCTCTATTTTGTGGCCAGAATTTGTTTTGTACTCTGATGAAGATTTAATTTCCTCATGTTTACCATATCTGAGTAATTGAAATTTCTCATCGTTGAACTTCATATTGTTTTCTGCAGCCCACTGAAAGATTTGGTTGATGTCCGCCTGGAGCCTTGCAGTGTCTGCAATGGAAGACACTGTCATGCAGATTCGGGTGTCATCTGCAAAGGAAGACACGGTGCTGTGGCTGACATCCTTGTCTATGTCGGATATGAGGATGAGGAACAAGATGGGAGTTAGTACTGTGCCTTGTGGAACAGAGCTTTTCACCGTAGCTGCCTCGGACTTTACTCTGTTGACGACTACTCTCTGTGTTCTGTTAGTGAGGAAATTATAGATCCATCGACCGACTTTTCCTGTTATTCCTTTAGCGCGCATTTTGTGCGCTATTACGCCATGGTCACACCTGTCGAAGGCTTTTGCAAAGTCTGTATATATTACATCTGCATTCTTTTTGTCTTCTAGTGCATTTAGGACCTTGTCGTAGTGATCCAGTAGTTGAGACAGACAGGAGCGACCTGTTCTAAACCCATGTTGCCCTGGGTTGTGTAACTGATGGGTTTCTAGATGGGTGGTGATCTTGCTTCTTAGGACCCTTTCAAAGATTTTTATGATATGGGATGTTAGTGCTATTGGTCTGTAGTTCTTTGCTGTTGCTTTACTGCCCCCTTTGTGGAGTGGGGCTATGTCTGTTGTTTTTAGTAACTGAGGGACGACCCCCGTGTCCATGCTCCCTCTCCATAGGATGGAAAAGGCTCGTGATAGGGGCTTCTTGCAGTTCTTGATGAACACAGAGTTCCATGAGTCTGGCCCTGGGGCAGAGTGCATGGGCATGTCATTTATCGCCTGTTCGAAGTCATTTGGCGTCAGGATAACATCGGATAGGCTTGTGTTAATCAAATTTTGTGGCTCTCTCATAAAAAATTCATTTTGATCTTCGACTCTCAGTCTGGTTAGCGGCTTGCTAAAAACTGAGTCATATTGGGACTTGAGTAGCTCACTCATTTCCTTGCTGTCATCTGTGTAGGACCCATCTTGTTTAAGTAGGGGCCCAATACTGGGCGTTGTTCTCGATTTTGATTTGGCATAGGAGAAGAAATACTTTGGGTTTCTTTCGATTTCATTTATAGCTTTTAGTTCTTCCCGCGATTCTTGACTCCTAAAGGATTCTTTTAGCTTAAGTTCGATGCTTGCTATTTCTCTGACCAGTGTCTCCCTGCGCATTTCAGATATATTGACCTCTTTTAGCCGCTCTGTTATTCTTTTCCGTCGCCTGTAAAGGGAGCGCCTGTCTCTTTCTATTTTACATCTACTCCTCCTTTTTCTTAGAGGAATAAGCCTTGTGCATACATCGAGTGCCACCGAGTTAATCTGTTCTAGGCATAAGTTTGGGTCTGTGTTGCTTAGTATATCTTCCCAGCTTATATCGGTTAGGACTTGGTTTACTTGGTCCCACTTTATGTTTTTGTTATTGAAGTTGAATTTGGTGAATGCTCCCTCGTGACTAGTCTCATTTTGTCGGTCTGGGGCTCCACGCATACATGTCTGAACCTCAATTATGTTGTGATCTGAGTATATTGTTTTTGATATGGTGACATTTCTTATCAGATCATCATTGTTAGTGAATATTAGGTCTAGTGTGTTCTCCAGTCTAGTAGGCTCTATTATTTGCTGGTTTAAATTGAATTTTGTGCAGAGATTTAAAAGCTCGTGTGAGTTTTCATCAGAGCTGCCTCCTGGTGTTATTACTGCAACAATATTATTTGCTATATTCCTCCATTTTAGGTGCCTTAAGTTGAAATCCCCCAGGAGCAAGATGTTGGGTGCAGGAGCTGGAAGATTTTCCAGACAGTGGTCAATTTTTAACAGCTGTTCCTGGAATTGCTGGGATGTTGCATCCGGAGGCTTGTAGACTACCACAATGACTAGGTTTTGGTTCTCGACCTTTACTGCTAAAACTTCCACTACGTCATTTGAGGCATTAAGCAGTTCTGTGCAAACAAGTGACTCTGCAATGTACAGGCCAACCCCCCCCCTTTTGCCTGTTCACTCTGTCACATCTGTATAGGTTGTAACCTGGGATCCATATTTCGTTGTCCAAGTGATCCTTTATGTGGGTCTCAGTGAAAGCCGCGAACATTGCCTTTGCCTCTGCAAGCAGTCCACGGATGAAAGGTATTTTGTTGTTTGTTGCTGGATTTAGACCCTGTATATTTGCAAAGAAGAATGTTATCGGACTGGTGGTATTGTTGGTACTGGGGGGGGGATTTTTTTTCCGGCATTAGTATCTGTATCTGTTGGTTTGGAGTGGAGGCCATCGACTGTGGTTCCACTCCAGGAATGACTGGATTTGGTGTACGATTTCTGCCATTTCCTGCCATTTTTTTTTCCTTCCTGGCACTAAAAAACCTCTCCCTCTTGAGTGGCTGTGGCTACCCAGGTTTTCCCATGGCCTGGATGTTTTGAATCTTTTTGTCCCCTTTAGATGGTATGCCTGGCAATTTAAGTTATAGCACAGTCTTTCCTGTACTGAAGAGGTACACATTTCAGGGTGAAAAAGCTTACAGGAAGGGAGTTTGCATTTTCCTGTTGTCATATGGGCATGGCATTTTCTAGGGTGGTCATAGTTGCACGTCCCATCTGTTTTTCCAGATTTCCCATGCCAGCAGATACCAAGTGCATAGTAGTGTGTGAGCTGAGTGCGCTAGCGATCGAGCTACGAGTTTTCTCGAGCAACGTCAGCTATGACCCTACCTGGAGGTTATTCCGGGGATCAACGCCCCCGCGGCCCGGTCCATAATAATAATAATAATAATAATAATAATAATAATAATAATAATAATAATAATCTTTATTTACTACAAGTACATGTACATAGTATGCAGTCCTAGCTGACAACAATGACATACTACTATATAGAAAGCCACTTGTTATACTGAGCATCTCGGGCAAATTAGGTCAGTGTCCCAGGATGCATTACCTTTGTAACTTGTGAGCTCATTACCTTTGTACCTAGTTCAGCTATCAAAACTTTGGGGGCCCAGTCCCTGGACCCATTACGTACCTCTGTAATCTGTAAATACCTTTGTAACTTGTCATGATTGTGACCAGACTTACCTGGAGTTCATTACCTTTGTAAATTGTGAGTTCATTACCTTTGTAAATTGTGAGTTCATTACCTTTGTAAATTGTGAGTTCATTACCTCTGTAACTTGCTCAGCTATCAAAACTTTGGAGTCCAGTCCCTGGACCAATTATGTACCTCTGTAATATTTTGACTACCGCCCACAGGATGGGTATGGGGTGCATAATAAACATATTAAACTAACTAACTAAAACTGTCCCAGGATGCGACCCACACCAGTCGACTAACACCCAGGTACCCATTTTTTACTGATGGGGAACATAGACAACAGGTGGAAAGAAACACGCCCAATGTTTCTACTCTGGCTGGGAATCGAACCCAGGCCCTCGCCGTGTGAAGCGAGAGCGTTAACCACCAGGCCACCAGAGCCCCAGAGTGGGTTTAGCGCTTTCAATTTTCAATTTTCAAAGTTTATTCTCTATAAGGATTACAATGCTGAGTTTACAGAATTTGGTTATTGTGTGGTTTACATGTAGTAAAATAATGATTACAGAGTGTACCACTAGAACACCTAGCATGGCTAGGCATTTCGGGCAGACTTAGTTTAATTCTTAATTTTAAAATATTACAAATTATGAAGTAAGTTGGTATTATGGCTAAGTGACTAAATACTAGTTTGAGAGTTTAGCAATGTGGATGCTTTTGTTTTGGCATAGTACATAGTCTCAGTATTGGAGTATCACAGGATTCATTATTTTAAGATTGAGATTAATATTTCTGTTTATGGTCAAATGGGTGAGTGAAAGTGTGAACCACCAGGTGGTATTCGTGTAATTAGTTGACAGGGTGTATCAGGGAGATAAGATGTTTTCTAATGGTAGTTTTGAAGGTGATGAATGTGTCTGCAGTTCTAGAGTTCTCAGGTAGGGTGTTCCAGATTTTAGGGCCTTTGACATACATTGAATTTTTGTAAAGGTCTAGTCGGACACGGTGAATGTCGTAGAGATGTTTGTGTCTGGTGTTATGCCTGTGGGTTCTGTCACAACTATCAAGAAAGCGTTTTAGGTCAAGGTTGATATTGGAGTTTAAGGTCCTGTAGATGAAGATTGCACAGTAGTCACCTGGAGTATACCTGGAGAGAGTGCCGGGGGTCAACGCCCCCGCGGCCCGGTCTGTGACCAGGCCTCCTGGTGGATCAGAGCCTGATCAACTTGGCTGTTGCTGCTGGCTGCACGCAAACCAACGAACGAGCCACAGCCCGGCTGGTCAGGAACCGACTTTAGGTGCTTGTCCAGTGCCAGCTTGAAGACTGCCAAGGGTCTGTTGGTAATCCCCCTTATGTATGCTAGGAGGCAGTTGAACAGTCTCGGGCCCCTGACACTTATTGTATGATCTCTTAGCGTGCTAGTGACATCCCTGCTTTTCATTGGGGGGATGTTGCATCGTCTGCCAAGTCTTTTGCTTTCGTAGTGAGTGATTTTCGTGTGCAAGTTCGGTACTAGTCCCTCTAGGATTTTCCAGGTGTATATAATCATGTATCTCTCCCGCCTGCGCTCCAGGGAATACAGGTTTAGGAACCTCAAGCGCTCCCAGTAATTGAGGTGTTTTATCTACGTTATGCACGCCGTGAAGGTTCTCTGTACATTTTCTAGGTCAGCAATTTCACCTGCCTTGAAAGGTGCTGTTAGTGTGCAGCAATATTCCAGCCTAGATAGAACAAGTGACCTGAAGAGTGTCATCATGGGCTTGGCCTCCCTAGTTTTGAAGGTTCTCATTATCCATCCTGTACTGCAAATATACAGGGTCTAAAACCAGCAACAAACAACAAAATACCTTTCATCCGTGGACTGCTTGCAGAGGCAAACGGAATGTTCGCGGCTTTCACTGAGACCCACATAAAGGATCACTTGGACAACGAAATATGGATCCCAGGGTACAACCTATACAGATGTGACAGAGTGAACAGGCAAAAGGGGGGGGGGGTTGGCCTGTACATTGCAGTCACTTGTTTGCACAGAACTGCTTAATGCCTCAAATGATGTAGTGGAAGTTTTAGCAGTAAAGGTCGAGAACCAAAACCTAGTCATTGTGGTAGTCTACAAGCCTCCGGATGCAACATCCCAGCAATTCCAGGAACAGCTGTTAAAAATTGACCACTGTCTGGAAAATCTTCCAGCTCCTGCACCCAACATCTTGCTCCTGGGGGATTTCAACTTAAGGCACCTAAAATGGAGGAATATAGCAAATAATATTGTTGCAGTAATAACACCAGGAGGCAGCTCTGATGAAAACTCACACTCACACGAGCTTTCAAATCTCTGCACAAAATTCAATTTAAACCAGCAAATAATAGAGCCTACTAGACTGGAGAATACACTAGACCTCATCTTCACTAACAATGATGATCTGATAAGAAATGTCACCATATCAAAAACAATATACTCAGATCACAACATAATTGAGGTTCAGACATGTATGCGTGGAGCCCCAGACCGACATAATGAGACTAGTCACGAGGGAGCATTCACCAAATTTAACTTCAATAACAAAAACATAAAGTGGGACCAAGTAAACCAAGTCCTAACCGATATAAGCTGGGAAGATATACTAAGCAACACAGACCCCAACTTATGCCTAGAACAGATTAACTTGGTGGCACTCGATGTATGCACAAGGCTTATTCCTCTAAGAAAAAGGAGGAGTAGATGTAAAATAGAAAGAGACAGGCGCTCCCTTTACAGGCGACGGAAAAGAATAACAGAGCGGCTGAAAGAGGTCAATATATCTGAAATGTGTAGGGAGACACTGGTCAGAGAAATAGCAAGCATCGAACTTAAGCTAAAGGAATCTTATAAGAGTCAGGAATCGCGGGAAGAACTAAAAGCCATAAATGAAATCGAAAGAAACCCAAAGTATTTCTTCTCCTATGCCAAATCAAAGTCGAGAACAACGTCCAGTATTGGGCCCCTACTTAAACAAGATGGGTCCTACACAGATGACAGCAAGGAAATGAGTGAGCTATTCAAGTCCCAATATGACTCAGTTTTTAGCAAGCCGCTAACCAGACTGAGAGTCGAAGATCAAAATGAATTTTTTATGAGAGAGCCACAAAATTTGATTAACACAAGCCTATCCGATGTTATCCTGACGCCAAATGACTTCGAACAGGCGATAAATGACATGCCCATGCAATCTGCCCCAGGGCCAGACTCATGGAACTCCGTGTTCATCAAGAACTGCAAGAAGCCCCTATCACGAGCCTTTTCCATCCTATGGAGAGGGAGCATGGACACGGGGGTCGTCCCACAGTTACTAAAAAACAACAGACATAGCCCCACTCCACAAAGGGGGCAGTAAAGCAACAGCAAAGAACTACAGACCAATAGCACTAACATCCCATATCATAAAAATCTTTGAAAGGGTCCTAAGAAGCAAGATCACCACCCATCTAGAAACCCATCAGTTACACAACCCAGGGCAACATGGGTTTAGAACAGGTCGCTCCTGTCTGTCTCAACTATTGGATCACTACGACAAGGTCCTAAATGCACTAGAAGATAAAAAGAATGCAGATGTAATATATACAGACTTTGCAAAAGCCTTCGACAAGTGTGACCATGGCATAATAGCGCACAAAATGCGTGCTAAAGGAATAACAGGAAAAGTCGGTCGATGGATCTATAATTTCCTCACTAACAGAACACAGAGAGTAGTCGTCAACAGAGTAAAGTCCGAGGCAGCTACGGTGAAAAGTTCTGTTCCACAAGGCACAGTACTCGCTCCCATCTTGTTCCTCATCCTCATATCCGACATAGACAAGGATGTCAGCCACAGCACCGTGTCTTCCTTTGCAGATGACACCCGAATCTGCATGACAGTGTCTTCTATTGCAGACACTGCAAGGGTCCAGGCGGACATCAACCAAATCTTTCAGTGGGCTGCAGAAAACAATATGAAGTTCAACGATGAGAAATTTCAATTACTCAGATATGGTAAACACGAGGAAATTAAATCTTCATCAGAGTACAAAACAAATTCTGGCCACAAAATAGAGCGAAACACCAACGTCAAAGACCTGGGAGTGATCATGTCGGAGGATCTCACCTTCAAGGACCATAACATTGTATCAATCGCATCTGCTAGAAAAATGACAGGATGGATACCTGGAGTTTACCTGGAGAGAGTTCCGGGGGTCAACGCCCCCGCGGCCCGGTCTGTGACCAGGCCTCCTGGTGGATCAGAGCCTGATCAACCAGGCTGTTGCTGCTGGCTGCACGCAAACCAACGTACGAGCCACAGCCCGGCTGGTCAGTAACCGACTTTAGGTGCTTGTCCTGTGCCTGCTTGAAGACTGCCAGGGGTCTCTTGGTAATCCCCCTTATGTATGCTGGAAGGCAGTTGAACAGTCTCGGGCCCCTGACACTTATTGTATGGTCTCTTAACGTGCTAGTGACACCCCTGCTTTTCATTGGAGGGATGTTGCATCGTCTGCCAAGTCTTTTGCTTTCGTAGTGAGTGATTTTCGTGTGCAAGTTCGGTACTAGTCCCTCTAGGATTTTCCAGGTGTATATAATCATGTATCTCTCCCGCCTGCGTTCCAGGGAATACAGGTTTAGGAACCTCAAGCGCTCCCAGTAATTGAGGTGTTTTATCTCCATTATGCGCGCTGTGAAAGTTCTCTGTACATTTTCTAGGTCGGCAATTTCACCTGCCTTGAAAGGTGCTGTTAGTGTGCAGCAATATTCCAGCCTAGATAGAACAAGTGACCTGAAGAGTGTCATCATGGGCTTTGCTTCCCTAGTTTTGAAGGTTCTCATTATCTATCCTGTCATTTTTCTAGCAGATGCGATTGATACAATGTTATGGTCCTTGAAGGTGAGATCCTCCGACATGATCACTCCCAGGTCTTTGACGTTGGTGTTTCGCTCTATTTTGTGGCCAGAATTTGTTTTGTACTCTGATGAAGATTTAATTTCCTCATGTTTACCATATCTGAGTAATTGAAATTTCTCATCGTTGAACTTCATATTGTTTTCTGCAGCCCACTGAAAGATTTGGTTGATGTCCGCCTGGAGCCTTGCAGTGTCTGCAATGGAAGACACTGTCATGCAGATTCGGGTGTCATCTGCAAAGGAAGACACGTTGCTGTGGCTGACATCCTTGTCTATGTCGGATATGATGGGATAAGATGGGAGCGAGTACTGTGCCTTGTGGAACAGAGCTTTTCACCGTAGCTGCCTCGGACTTTACTCTGTTGACGACTACTCTCTGTGTTCTGTTAGTGAGGAAATTATAGATCCATCGACCGACTTTTCCTGTTATTCCTTTAGCACGCATTTTGTGTGCTATTACGCCATGGTCACACTTGTCGAAGGCTTTTGCAAAGTCTGTATATATTACATCTGCATTCTTTTTGTCTTCTAGTGCATTTAGGACCTTGTCGTAGTGATCCAATAGTTGAGACAGACAGGATGAGAGCCTTCAAAACTAGGGAGGCCAAGCCCATGATGACACTCTTCAGGTCACTTGTTCTATCTAGGCTGGAATATTGCTGCACACTAACAGCACCTTTCAAGGCAGGTGAAATTGCTGACCTAGAAAATGTGCAGAGAACCTTCATGGCGCGCATAACGGAGATACAACACCTCAATTACTGGGAGCGCTTGAGGTTCCTAAACCTGTATTCCCTGGAACGCAGGCGGGAGAGATACATGATTATATACACCTGGAAAATCCTAGAGGGACTAGTACCGAACTTGCACACGAAAATCACTCACTACGAAAGCAAAAGACTTGGCAGACGATGCAACATCCCTCCAATGAAAAGCAGGGGTGTCACTAGCACGTTAAGAGACCATACAATAAGTGTCAGGGGCCCGAGACTGTTCAACTGCCTTCCAGCATACATAAGGGGGATTACCAAGAGACCCCTGGCAGTCTTCAAGCAGGCACAGGAAAAGCACCTAAAGTCGGTTCCTGACCAGCCGGGCTGTGGCTCATATGTTGGTTTGCGTGCAGCCAGCAGCAACAGCCAAGTTGATCAGGCTCTGATCCACCAGGAGGCCTGGTCACAGACCGGGCCGCGGGGGCGTTGACCCCCGGAACTCTCTCCAGGTAAACTCCAGGTAAACTGGTAAAGCTGTATTTTCCACTGTGGGTTTAAAACACAAGCTATTGTAGTGGTCTTTATAATATTCTCTGAGTCATTCTCGTCAAGTGTTATTTGCTCCATGTTATGGTACCAAAACCTAAATAAAAACTCACTTTAGCTGGTAAACTTGAATTTATGTATAGTCATAATACTCATATTATTCAATACTTTACCCGGAGTTTACCTGGAGATGGTTTCGGGGGTCAACGCCCCCGCAGCGCGGTCTGAGACCAGGCCTCGTGGTGGAATCAGGGTCTGATCAACCAGTCTGTTACTGCTGGCCGCACGTAAACCAACATATGAACCACAGCCCGGCTGATCAGGTATTGACTTTAGGTGCTTGTCCAGCGCCTTCTTGAAGACAGACAGGGGTTTATTTGTAATCTCCCTTATGTATGCTGGGAGGCAGTTGAACAGTCTTGGGCCCCTGACACATATTGTGTTGTCTCTTAGTGTACTCGTGACACCCCTGATTCTCACTGAGGGAATGTTGCATCTCCTGCCGAGTGTTTTGCTTTCGCATGGAGTGATTTTCGTGTGCAAGTTTGGTACTAGTCCCTCTAGTATTTTCGAAGTGTATATTATCATGTATTTTTCTCACCTGCATTCCAGGGAATACAAATCAAGTAACTTCAACCGTTCCCAGTAATTTAGGTGTCTTATCGTACTTATGTGTGCCGTGAAAGTTCTCTACATGCTCCAGGTCAGCAATTTCGTATGCCTTGAAGGGCGCAGTTAGTGTACAGCAGTATTCCAGCCTAGAGAAAACAAGCGATCTGAAGAGAATCATCATGGGTTTGGCGTCCCTAGTTTTGAAGGTTCTCATTATTCATCCTATCATTTTTATAGCAGATGAGGTAGATACATTGTTGTGGTCTTTGAAGGCGAGAACCTCTGACATCATCACTCTCAGATCTTTCACACAATACCTAACCAATTTGATCAAAATGTAATATAAAATTCCATGCATTTTTGTGATGTATGAAACATTCTCAATTTGTTTATTTTTTCTTTCACTGTGGATAAACTGAATGTCAAACTATTAATAGATTATACACATATCACTTCTATGAACTTTCATTTATTTACAAATCGCCCAAACATGAATTATGTCACTGATTTAATTGTAAGATCATTTTGTCTACTGGTACATATGAATAAACTTGCATGCAGTGTTTTGTGTGTAGGAGTGAAGCCTCATGTGTGCTCACTCAGCTGGTGCTCTCCACAGCAGCTCAGGATTAGCCAAGGTATTTATTGATGTTGCTGGGGAAGTTAACACTGTACTAGTGCCGGGGTATTTCTTACTTGATGCTCTTGAATTTCGAATATTTTAGACCTGTACTTTCCCTCTAAAACCTCGAAGTTTTTCTCGTGAAATAAACGTTATTCTCTAAATCTTCCGAGATAGGCATATGTTACCTGGAGTTTACCTGGAGAGAGTTCCGGGAGTCAACGCCCCCGCGGCCCGGTCTGTGACCAGGCCTCCTGGTGGATCAGAGCCTGATCAACCAGGCTGTTGCTGCTGGCTGCACGCAATCCAACGTACGAGCCACAGCCCGGCTGGTCAGGTACCGACTTTAGGTGCTTGTCCAGTGCCAGCTTGAAGACAGCCAGGGGTCTATTGGTGATCCCCCTTATGTATGCTGGGAGGCAGTTGAACAGGTTCGGGCCCCTGACACTTACTGTATTGTCTCTTAACGTGCTAGTGACACCCCTGCTTTTCATTGGGGGGATGTTGGATCGTCTGCCAAGTCTTTTGCTTTCGTTGTGAGTGATTTTCGTGTGCAAGTTCGGTAGGCAGGGGCGGCTCCAGAAGTTTTAACTCGTAAACGGTCCAAACGTATATATACGTTTTTTCAACATTCGAAAGCATGTAAAAAAGTAGATCTTCTTTTTGTTTTTCTACATTTGAAAATGTGTAAAAAAAACTTTGATCTACTTTTTTTTTGTAATATTTGAAAATATGTAAAAAAACTTAGATCTACTTTTGTAGCACTACACATGTGAACGTAGATCTGCTTGGACCGTTTACGGGTTAATTAAATAAGAGGGCCTGAAGGTTGCAATCTGGTTGGAAGAGAGGGGCCAGGTTGGGGACTAGTCTTGAAGCAGTGTTATTATTATTATTAATATTTTTATTTTAGGGGGCTTAGGGGAACTTCAGCCGCCATTACCCCCGCCTTCCTTGGCGTCGCCCTCTGTGTTGGTGGAAAATAATTCAGATTTTTTCTAGGATACACTGCATAACTCCTAAGGGTTTAGTGCTTCCCATGATTATAATATTTCTAGGATACACTGCATAACTCCTAAGGGTTTAGTGCTTCCCATGATTATAATATTTCTAGGATAACCAAATAGTCAGTGTTTTATTTCCATTTCGGCTATTACTGACATTTTCATTCGCAAACTGAATAATCTTGATTGCACGTCTGCATTTTGAGGTTACAATATTAATAATTATTAATATTATTATCGTACTAATTTTGTGAATAATGTCATTTAAAAATGGTAACCTTTAAAATATCGTGTGTGGATGGGTATAAAAAAATAACCATATTTTTTAAAGGTGGACTGGAAAGCCAGTTGAAGGCTTGGGTCAGGTGACCAAAAGCTCCAGCTGTGGGTCATAATATGACTATGACCCGCGTCAGGAAATTCTTGTCCTGTTTCCTGACAAACCTTACCTAACCTAACACTTTATCATGGGAAAAAACTATCACGAGGAAGTTGACTGGGTCACCCAGCTATGACCTGAGTGCATGGCTAGATAAGAAATTACGTAGGACACACTGGGAGGTGATAGAGACAACCAGCCGCGAGGTAATTTAATAAAAAACAGGTTCATTTAATTTAATTTTGCAACAAAGGGAAATAAACTGAAGGCTTCCTAGTATGCATAGTCGTTTGAGCTTTATTTTGCACCCCATACCTATCCTGTGGGCTGCAGTCAAAATATCAGAGGCACAAAATGGGTCGAGGGACTATGCTCAAATATTTTGTTACGTAAGCTAGTTGCAGTGGTAATGTACTATCTACAAGCTTATGATGGTAGGTATAACGTTTGATGACCCACAGCTGGAGCTTTTGGTCATTTGACCGAGGACTTCCGCTGGCTTACCGGTCCACATCTTTAAATATCATGGTTATTATAACCATCAGGAGTACTTATTATGTAGTGGTGACAATCGAAATTACCTGTTGACATAGACATTATGTACCTCTGTAATCTTTTGACTACCGCCCACAGGATGGGTATGGGGTGCATAATAAACATATTAACATAAACATGAATTCAGCTATAAAAACATTACAATGTAGACTTTATGACTTCTATGTGATTATGGGTTATTGATGCCCACTACTGTAACAAAATATGGTTGGATTCAAACAGATTTAAGTGATTTTGAGTTATTTACAATAGACAAAATCAGGGTATTTTCCCAGAATATCTGGTAATATGCCACTGTTGATAAAATACTTGGACATTTCTTGAGCATTTGTGAGTTGTTTTTGAATTCATAGTATGTTTTTGCATTCCAGCACAACGATGTAGGTGTGACAATAATTACTGAGGCAAAGTTAACGTTTAGCCAGGTCTACACTAGCTAAGAAATAAAACAAGATATAATAAAATTTTGTTGGGATTTTTAACCCAGAGTATTAACCACTCAGGATAACCAGTAGTCAGTTCGTCATCAAAGACTGTCTTATTTCCATTCTTCCCCAGGATGCCACCCACAACAGTTGGCTAACACCCAGGTACCTACTTGCTGCTAGACGAACAGAGGCTGGTGCATAAAACATGCCAAGAGTTTCAACCGTGCCGGGGATTGATCCCAACCGAAGCACGACAGTAGTGATTGGTGAATATGAAAATGGTATACAATACTACCGATATTTTGATTTGTAAGTGATCGGTCCTAGATAGATCCCTGTAGACTTGGCGCAGTGTTCCTCATTTCCTGCGTTCTTGCTTTTACTAGTGGGACTTGCCTCCTGTGACTTCATCCAGATTTTCCACGCCTCACCACTAGCAGTATACAAAAGGTTCTAGCCTCGTGCTTCAGATTCACAGTGTGAAGCTGAAGACTGGAACTGAACACCTCTCCAGGCTCAGGGACTGACTCTCAAAACTACGTTAAGGTTGATGGCCTGATCACATCATCTTTGCCTCTCTGTTGCTTATGCTGTTTTTTCTGTAGCCGACTGAAGAAGCATACTGTGTAGGCGAAACATTTCGGAAATAAAGATACCCAACTGTTGCACGTATGTCTTACTCTTGTTGAAATTCAGCTGAGGTTCTTTTTGTATTTGTGTCCTCAAACTACTAGTGGACATCGCTAATTCATCAGATATTTCATATATTTGAATTTTATAAAATATAATCATGGGAGACCGCTAAACCCGTAGGGATTATACAGCACCTGTGGGGAGGGGACGGAAGGTATTCAGGCTGAATTCAGGGAAGTGGAGCACAGATCCAATTCCCTAGATCAAGAGCCCCTCACGAGCGTCAATGAACCTCCCTTGATGGGTCATACATTTGAAGATCAATATGGAACGGAATCCACAGGTTTACTCTGAAACCACTGTCTATGTTTCTATCGTACCTGTGTGAATTATGATAGAATATAGACTACGGTGAAAAGCTTTGTTCCACAAGGCACAGTACTCGCTCTCATCCTGTTCCTCATCCTCATATCTGACATAGACAGGGATGTAAGCCACAGCACCGTGTATTCCTTAGCAGATGACACCCGAATTTGCATGACAGTATCCTCCATTGAAGACACTGCAAGACTCCAGGCGGACATCGACCAAATCTATAAATGGGCCGCAAAAAACAATATGAAGTTCAATGATGAGAAATTTCAATTACTCCGATATGGAAAACGTGAGGAAATTAAAACTATAACGGAGTATAAAACAAATTCCAACCACACAACAGAACGAAAAACTAACGTGAAAGACCTGGGAGTGATAATGTCAGAAGATCTCAACTTCAAAGACCACAACATTGTATCAATCGCATCTGCTAGAAAAAAAATGACAGGATGGATAATGAGAACCTTCAAAACTAGGGATGCCAAGCCCATGATGACGCTCTTCAGGTCGCTTGTTTTGTCTAGGCTGGAATATTGCTGCACACTAACAGCACCTTTCAAGGTATGTGAAATTGCTGACCTAGAAAATGTAGAGAACCTTCACGGCACACATAACTGCGATAAAACACCTCAATTACTGGGAACGCTTGAAGTTCCTCAAGCTGTACTCCCTATGACGCAGGCGGGAGAGATACATGGTTATATACACTTTGAAAATCCTAGAGGGATTAGCACCAAACTTGCGCACGAAAATCACTCCCTATGAAGGCAAAAGACTTGGCAGACGATGCAACATTCCCCCACTGAAAAGCAGGGGCGCCACTAGCCCGATAAGAGACAACACAATAAGTGTCAGGGGCCCAAGACTGCTCAACTGCCTCCCAGCATACATAAGGGGGATTACCAATAGACCCCTGGCTGTCTTCAAGAAGGCGCTGGACAGGCACCTAAAGTCAGTACCTGACCAGCCGGGCTGTGATTCGTACGCCGGGTTGCGTGCGGCCAACAGCAACAGCCAGGATGATCGTGCCCTTATCCACCATGAGGCCTGGTCACAGACCGGGCCGCGGGGGCGTTGACTCCAGAAACCTTCTCCAGGTATACATATCTTTAAAAGGATTTCATATTAAGACAGAAAGTATGTCAAGAAGACATGCAAAGAATAATGGATTTTTCAAAGGGAATACGTAGCCTACACTTGTCTGCCGAAGACCGTTTGACGTGGAAGAATTGCATACTTGTTCCTACCCACAAATCATTACAAAACAAATTATTCATAGAGACGGTTGCTAACCACAAGTGTACTATGGCTGTGGTTGTCAAGCTTAAACGTATGGCCCCGCCTCTTAGCCTTCAATCGATTGGCGCAGTTGGTACCAAGCCTCCTGGGATGTATCATGTATTTGGAATCCAGTTGCTTGGTTTGCCTCCAGTGTCTCTTCTGCATTTACCCCCATTCAACATTTTTTATTGTTCATACAATGCAATAAGCTTTTTCTAACGTCCATGTGGCTCACCTGGGTATTCAGATGCCATCAGTGACGCCTTGCTCTGATTTGTTGCATCCCAAAACAATGTTATTATTTCTCCTGTCAATACTTCTAAATTTCTTGTAAGCTGTGATCAAGTAACGCTCCTTCATTGACCTAAGTTCATTTCTTTACTCGTTCTTGGTGTGCCTTAACTCAGGTAGCAAGCACTCTAATGACAAACTTGCGTATCTGCAATTACCTGTTTATAGGTATCTCTTCTTATAATTAATTTGCCATACATTTATGGATTTGGAAAAGGCGTATGACAGGGTTGATAGGGGGGCAATGTGGCAGATGTTGCAGGTGTATGGTGTAGGAGGTAGGTTACTGAAAGCAGTGAAGAGTTTTTACGAGAATAGTGAGGCTCAAGTTAGAGTATGTAGGAAAGAGGGAAATTATTTCCCAGTAAAAGTAGGCCTTAGACAAGGATGTGCGATGTCACCATGGTTGTTTAATATATTTATAGATGGGGTTGTAAGAGAAGTAAATGCGAGGGTCTTGGCAAAAGGCGTGGAGTTAAAAGATAAAGAATCACACATAAAGTGGGAGTTGTCACAGTTGCTCTTTGCTGATGACACTGTGCTCTTGGGAGATTCTGAAGAGAAGTTGCAGAGATTGGTGGATGAATTTGGTAGGGTGTGCAAAAGAAGAAAATTAAAACTGAATACAGGAAAAAGTAAGGTTATGAGGATAACAAAAAGATTAGGTGATGAAAGATTGGATATCAGATTGGAGGGAGAGAGTATGGAGGAGGTGAATGTATTCAGATATTTGGGAGTTGACGTGTCAGCGGATGGGTCTATGAAAGATGAGGTGAATCATAGAATTGATGAGGGGAAAAGGGTGAGTGGTGCACTTAGGAGTCTGTGGAGACAAAGAACTTTGTCCTTGGAGGCAAAGAGGGCAATGTATGAGAGTATAGTTTTACCAACGCTCTTATATGGGTGTGAAGCATGGGTGATGAATGTTGCAGCGAGGAGAAGGCTGGAGGCAGTGGAGATGTCATGTCTGAGGGCAATGTGTGGTGTGAATATAATGCAGAGAATTCGTAGTTTGGAAGTTAGGAGGAGGTGCGGGATTACCAAAACTGTTGTCCAGAGGGCTGAGGAAGGGTTGTTAAGGTGGTTCGGACATGTAGAGAGAGTGGAGCGAAACAGAGTGACTTCAAGAGTGTATCAGTCTGTAGTGGAAGGAAGGCGGGGTAGGGGTCGGCCTAGGAAAGGTTGGAGGGAGGGGGGTAAAGGAGGTTTTGTGTGCGAGGGGCTTGGACTTCCAGCAGGCATGCGTGAGCGTGTTTGATAGGAGTGAATGGAGACAAATGGTTTTTAATACTTGACGTGCTGTTGGAGTGTGAGCAAAGTAACATTTATGAAGGGGTTCAGGGAAACCGGCAGGCCGGACTTGAGTCCTGGAGATGGGAAGTACAGTGCCTGCACTCTGAAGGAGGGGTGTTAATTTTGCAGTTTAAAAACTGTAGTGTAAAGCACCCTTCTGGCAAGACAGTGATGGCGTGAATGATGGTGAAAGTTTTTCTTTTTCGGGCCACCCTGCCTTGGTGGGAATCGGCCAGTGTGATAATAATAAAAAATAAAAAACATATTATTCAAGTTGCAGGGGTTGATGCTGTCTTCTGAAATTAATTGTACTCACTCATATGTGTGTGCCTACCCTCAAGGAAGGTTCCTTGATGTTGGTGAGGGGCTCTTGATTTAGGGAATTGGATCTGTGCTCAAGTTCCCCGAATTAAGCCTGAATGCCTTCCACCCCCCCCAGGCGTTGTATAATCCTCCGGGTTTAGCGCTTCCCCCTTGATTATAATAATAATAATAATAATAATAATAATAATCACGTGTGTGTATGGTTTAGGGGTTGTACAAGAATGGTATACAATACCGACAAGATGAAATTGAGACACATGTGCAACATCTGGGTATCTTTATTGTAGACGTTTCGCCATCCAGTGGCTTTATCAATACAAATTCCATAACAGAATCTCCACGACTGCGGTGCTCTTCGCACCTACTGCTAGGTTGAGGGACTGATTACCTCATCTTCTGTACATAGTTCTCCTGTCTTCAAGTTATGTCCTGCAATTTGTATTGATAAAGCCACTGGATGGCGAAACGTCTGCAATAAAGATACCCAGATGTTGCACATGTGTCTCAATTTCGGCTTAGGGGTTGAATCTCATTTGACCCCCGCCTCTTCGCTGGCCTCTACTGTGTTCAATCTCCTCTGGCTTCGAGAGTCCTGTCGTGCCTCTTCTTAAAGCTATGTATAGATTCTGTCTCTAAAACTTGACTGTTTAGGTCGTTTCACTTCCTGGCCACTCTAAGGCAGAAAAAAATACTTCCTGACATCCTAGTGACTCATCTGTGCTTTCATCTTCTCGCTGTGCCCTCGTGTTCCTGTTTGACTATTTGCAAAGACGTATCCTAGCTCTGCTTTTTTTAATGTAATAAGAAGTTGTAGTTGCTTGATCTCCTTAGTGTGGAGAAAATTTACTACAATATTAGAGTAGTAGCGAGGTGGAACAGCCTGGAGAGCCACATAGTACAGGCTGAAGCAATACACAGCCATCATGCAGGAGGAGCCACATGTCTATGGTGCATGCAACAAAATAAGCAGACTCTTGGATGTCACTACCGCCCGGCTCCGGCTGGGTTACAAGTATCTATGGCAGGTTAAATCACCACCACCAGATGTAGACCAAACGAAATGTAAACTTTGCCAGATGGACTATTGTCACACCTTGCGTCATTATGTACTGGAGTGTGATCAGATTAATGAATTTAGAAACAACTCACTCAGAAATGTTCAAGAAATGGCAAAGTATTTTATCCACAGTGGTATATTACAGACCATTCTGGAGAAATACCCTGACTTTGCTAGCTGTAAATAATGCATTACCGTGTGTGTGTACTCACCTATTTGTACTCACCTATTTGTGGTTGCAGGGGTCGAGTCACAGCTCCTGGCCCCGCCTCTTCGCTGATTGATACTAGGTCCTCTCTCTCCCTGCCCCATGAGCTCTATCATACCTCGCCTTAAAACTATGTGTGCGTGTGTGTGTGTGTGTGTGTGTGTGTGTACTCACCTATTTGTACTCACCTATTTGTGGTTGCAGGGGTCGATTCACAGCTCCTGGCCCCGCCTCTTCGCTGATTGCTACTAGGTCCTCTCTCTCCCTGCCCCATGAGCTCTATCATACCTCGCCTTAAAACTATGTATGGTTCCCGCCTCCACTACGTCACTTTCTAGGCTATTCCACGGCCTGACTACTCTATGACTGAAGAAATACTTCCTAACATCCCTTTGATTCATCTGAGTCTTCAACTTCCAATTGTGACCTCTTGTGTCTGTGTCCCATCTCTGGAACATCCCGTCTTTGTCCACCTTGTCTATTCCGTGCAGTATTTTATATGTCGTTATCATGTCTCCCCTGACCCTCCTGTCCTCCAGTGTCGTCAGGCCGATTTCCCTCAACCTTTCTTCGTAGGACAATCCCCGTAGCTCTGGGACTAGTCTTGTTGCAAACCTTTGCACTTTCTCTAATTTCTTGACGTGCTTGACTAGGTGTGGATTCCAAACTGGTGCTGCATACTCCAGTATGGGCCTGACGTAAATGGTATACAGAGTCTTAAACGAATCCTTACTGAGGTATCGGAACGCTATCCGTAGGTTTGCCAGGCGCCCGTATGCTGCAGCAGTTATCTGATTGATGTGCGCCTCAGGAGATATGCTCGGTGTTATGCTCACCCCCAGATCTTTTTCCTTGAGTGAGGTTTGCAGTCTTTGGCCATCTAAACTATATTGTGTTTGCGGTCTTCTTTGCCCTTCCCCAATCTTCATGACTTTGCATTTGGCAGGGTTAAATTCAAGGAGCCAGTTGCTGGACCAGGCTTGTAGCCTGTCCAGGTCTCTTTGTAGTCCTGCCTGATCCTCATCCGATTTGATTCTTCTCATTAACTTCGCATCATCTGCAAACAAGGACACTTCTGAGTCTATCCCTTCCGTTATGTCGTTCACATATACCAAGAACAGCACAGGTCCTAGGACTGACCCCTGTGGAACCTCGCTTGTCACAGGCGCCCACTCTGACACCTCGTCGCGTACCATGACTCGTTGTTGCCTCCCTGTCAGGTATTCTCTGATCCATTGCAGTGCCTTTCCTGTTATGTGTGCCTGATTCTCTAGCTTTTGCAGTAACCTCTTGTGAGGAACTGTGTCGAAGGCCTTCTTGCAGTCCAAAAATATGCAGTCGATCCACCCCTCTCTCTCTTGTCTTACTTCTGTCACCTTGTCATAAAACTCGAGTAAGTTTGTGACAAAGGATTTTCCTTCCCTGAAACCGTGCTGGTTGTCAATTATACACTTGTTTCTTTCCAGGTGCCCCACCACTCTCCTCCTGATGATCTTCTCCATGACCTTGCATACTATACACGTTAGTGATACAGGTCTGTAGTTTAGTGCCTCATGTCTGTCTCCCTTTTTAAAAATTGGGACTACATTTGCCATTTTTCATACCTCAGGGAGTTGCCCAGTTTCAAATGATGTGTTGAAGATCTTCGTTAATGGCTCACACAATATCTCTGCTCCCTCTTTAAGGACCCATGGAGAGATGTTGTCTGGTCCCACCGCCTTTGAGGTGTCTAGTTTGCATAGCAGCTTCTTCACCTCCTCATTGGTTATATGTACCTCATCCAGCACTTGCTGGTGTGCCCCCCTGTTCTGATTTCCTGGAGTCCTACTGCTTTCCTCTGTAAATACCTCTTTAAATCTTGTGTTGAGCTCCTGACATACCTCTTGGTCGTTTCTTGTGAATTCCCCATCACCCTTCCTCAGTCTGATTATCTGGTCCTCGACTGTTGTTTTTCCTCCTGATGTGGCTGTACAACAGCTTCGGATCAGTCTTTACTTTTGATGCTATGTCATTTTCATATTGTCTCTGAGCCTCCCTTCTTATCTGTGCATATTCGTTTCTGGCTCTTCGGCTGATTTCTTTATTTTCCTGAGTTCTCTGTCTTCTGTACCTTTTCCATTCTCTAGTACACCTAGTTTTTGCCTCCCTACACCTTTGGGTGAACCAAGGACTCGTTCTGTTCTTCCCATTATTTCTGTTTCCCTTGGGAACAAACCTCTCCTCTGCCTCCTTGCATTTTGTTGCTACATAGTCCATCATTTCTTGTACTGGTTTTCCTGTCAGTTCCCTCTCCCACTGAATGTCTTGAAGGAAGTTCCTCATGCCTGAGTAGTTCCCCCTTTTGTAGTTTGGTTTTTCCCAGCCTATTCCTGCTACTCTCTCCACTTGGAGCTCAACTATGTAGTCGAAGCACAGAACCACATGATCACTAGCTCCCAGGGGCCTTTCATACATGATACCCTCGATGTCCGAACTACTCATGGTGAATACAAGGTCCAGCCTTGCTGGTTCATCCTCTCCTCTCTCTCTGGTAGTGTCTCTAACATGTTGATGCATGAGGT
>NC_091300.1:23661658-23719158 GCF_038502225.1 Cherax quadricarinatus | reverse complement strand
CCACTAAGTTAAACTTAATAGGTACTGTCCTGGACCTAAGATGGGTCACCCACTAAGTTAAACTTAATAGGTACTGTCCTGGACCTAAGATGCGTCACCCACTTAGTTAAACTTAATAGGTACTGTCCTGGACCTAAGATGCGTCACCCACTAAGTTAAACTTAATAGGTACTGTCCTGGACCTAAGATGCGTCACCCACTAAGTTAAACTTAATAGGTACTGTCCTGGACCTAAGATGCGTCACCCACTAAGTTAAACTTAATAGGTACTGTCCTGGACCTAAGATGCGTTACCCACTAAGTTTCACTTAATAGGTACTGTCCTGGACCTAAGATTCGTCACCCACTAAGTTAAACTTAATAGGTACTGTCCTGGACCTAAGATGCGTCACCCACTAAGTTAAACTTAATAGGTACTGTCCTGGACCTAAGATGCGTCACCCACTAAGTTAAACTTAATAGGTATTGTCCTGGACCTAAGATGCGTCACCCACTAAGTTAAACTTAATAGGTACTGTCCTGGACCTAAGATGCGTCACCCACTAAGTTAAACTTAATAGGTACTGTCCTGGACCTAAGATGCGTCACCCACTAAGTTAAACTTAATAGGTACTGTCCTGGACCTAAGATGCGTCACCCACTAAGTTAAACTTAATAAGTACTGTCCTGGACCTAAGATGCGTCACCCACTAAGTTAAACTTAATAGGTACTGTCCTGGACCTAAGATGCGTCACCCACTAAGTTAAACTTAATAGGTACTGTCCTGGACCTAAGATGCGTCACCCACTAAGTTTCACTTAATAGGTACTGTCCTGGACCTAAGATTCGTCACCCACTAAGTTAAACTTAATAGGTACTGTCCTGGACCTAAGATGCGTCACCCACTAAGTTAAACTTAATAGGTACTGTCCTGGACCTAAGATGCGTCACCCACTAAGTTAAACTTAATAGGTACTGTCCTGGACCTAAGATGCGTCACCCACTAAGTTAAACTTAATAGGTACTGTCCTGGACCTAAGATGCGTCACCCACTAAGTTAAACTTAATAGGTACTGTCCTGGACCTAAGATGCGTCACCCACTAAGTTAAACTTAATAAGTACTGTCCTGGACCTAAGATGCGTCACCCACTAAGTTAAACTTAATAGGTACTGTCCTGGACCTAAGATGCGTCACCCACTAAGTTAAACTTAATAGGTACTGTCCTGGACCTAAGATGCGTCACCCACTAAGTTAAACTTAATAGGTACTGTCCTGGACCTAAGATGCGTCACCCACTAAGTTAAACTTAATAGGTACTGTCCTGGACCTAAGATGCGTCACCCACTAAGTTAAACTTAATAAGTACTGTCCTGGACCTAAGATGCGTCACCCACTAAGTTAAACTTAATAGGTACTGTCCTGGACCTAAGATGCGTCACCCACTAAGTTAAACCTAATAGGTACTGTCCTGGACCTAAGATGGGTCACCCACTAAGTATTGAGATCTTTTCAGGTGTACTCTGAAAATTGTTTAAGTGATTCAACGGGAATAAAAAATTCACACTATTTTACATATAAAATTGTCAAATCTGCTCCTCTACATTTTAATTTCTGCGCCGTCGTCGATTTTAAGGCAGTCTTTGGGATTTTGAAGTTATGCTAGTGAGAGATTTGGATGTTATTCTAGCCATTCCAGGATGCAGGCATGGGTTCAGTGACTTTGGTCATAGGACACATGAACATGTAAATTGCTATATGAATTAATTTAGTCTTCGTTACCATACGCAATTACTGAAAAAAAAATGAAGCCCGTTGGAAGAGGTGTTCTCAAGTTATGATCCCTAATAACTGCATGTATCATTAACTCTGATAATGAAATATGCTTATACACACTAAACACGAAACATAAAAGAAACGTGTGGACAAATTACAAACATATACAGTGACAAAATCGAAAAAAAAACGTACATGAACACGCCACACACTGGAACACACCCTGTATACACTTTCACGTATACAGGGATACGTGCAAACAAATTTGCCCACAACTTCCAAAAAAGAGGGAATGGAAGATAATGGGCAACTTTTGGGAAGTTAACAATAATTATCACAGATAGTGAGAATATAATTGATTAAAAGGCTACCGTATGGTGGAGGAGAGTCTGGCAGAGATGGTTGACGTGTAGGTGGTACGGGTGTAAGGACAGTTGATGTAAGAAGTAGTGTAGGAGGCAGTAGTGTAGGAGGCAGTAGTTAGTGTAGGAGGCAGTAGTGTAGGAGGCAGTAGTGTAGGAGACAGTAGTGTAGGAGGCAGTAGTATACGAAGCAGTAGTGTAGGAGGCAGTAGTGTAGGAGGCAGTAGTGTAGGAGGCAGTAGTGTAGGAGGCAGCAGTGTAGGAGGCAGTAGTGTAGGAGGCAGTAGTGTAGGAGGCAGTAGTGTAGGAGGCAGTAGTGTAGGAGGCAGTAGTGTAGGAGGCAGCAGTGTAGGAGGCAGTAGTGTAGGAGGCAGTAGTGTAGGAGGCAGTAGTGTAGGAGGCTGTAGTGTAGGAGGCAGTAGTGTAGGAGGCAGTAGTGTAGGAGGCAGTAGTGTAGGAGGCAGTAGTGTAGGAGGCAGTAGTGAAGGAGGCAGTAGTGTAGGAGGCAGTAGTGTAGAAGGCAGTAGTGTAGGAGGCAGTAGTGTAGGAGGCAGTAGTGTAGTGTAGGAGGCAGTAGTGTAGGAGGCAGCAGTGTAGGAGGCAGTAGTGTAGGAGGCAGTAGTGTAGGAGGCAGTAGTGTAGGAGGCAGTAGTGTAGAGGCAGTAGTCTAGGAGGCAGTAGTGTAGGAGGCAGTAGTGTAGGAGGCAGTAGTGTAGGAGGCAGTAGTGTAGGAGGCAGTAGTGTAGGAGGCAGTAGTGTAGGAGGCAGTAGTGTAGGAGGCAGTAGTGTAGGAGGCAGTAGTGTAGGAGGCAGTAGTGTAGGAGGCAGTAGTGTAGGAGGCAGTAGTGTAGGAGGCAGTAGTGTAGGAGGCAGTAGTGTAGGAGGCAGTAGTGTAGGAGGCAGTAGTGTAGGAGGCAGTAGTGTAGGAGGCAGTAGTGTAGGAGGCAGTAGTATAGGAGGCAGTATTGTAGGAGGCAGTAGTGTAGGAGGCAGTAGTGTAGAAGGCAGTAGTGTAGGAGGCAGTAGTATAGGAGGCAGTAGTGTAGGAGGCAGTAGTGTAGGAGGCAGTAGTATAGGAGGCAGTAGTGGAAGGCAGTAGTGTAGGAGGCAGTAGTAGGAGGCAGTAGTGTAGAAGGCAGTAGTGTAGGAGGCAGTAGTGTAGGAGGCAGTAGTGTAGAAGGCAGTAGTGTAGGTAGGCAGTAGTGTAGGAGGCAGTAGTGTAGGAGGCAGTAGTGTAGGAGGCAGTAGTGTAGGAGGCAGTAGTGTAGGAGGCAGTAGTGTAGGAGGCAGTAGTGTAGGAGGCAGTAGTGTAGGAGGCAGTAGTGTAGGAGGCAGTAGTGTAGGAGGCAGTAGTGTAGGAGGCAGTAGTGTAGGAGGCAGTAGTGTAGGAGGCAGTAGTGTAGGAGGCAGTAGTGTAGGAGGCAGTAGTGTAGGAGGCAGTAGTGTAGGAGGCAGTAGTGTAGGAGGCAGTAGTGTAGGAGGCAGTAGTGTAGGAGGCAGTAGTGTAGGAGGCAGTAGTGTAGGAGGCAGTAGTGTAGGAGGCAGTAGTGTAGGAGGCAGTAGTGTAGGAGGCAGTAGTGTAGGAGGCAGTAGTGTAGGAGGCAGTAGTGTAGGAGGCAGTAGTGTAGAAGGCAGTAGTGTAGGAGGCAGTAGTATAGGAGGCAGTATTGTAGGAGGCAGTAGTGCAGGAGGCAGTAGTATAGAAGGCAGTAGTGTAGGAGGCAGTAGTATAGGAGGCAGTAGTGTAGGAGGCAGTAGTGTAGGAGGCAGTAGTATAGGAGGCAGTAGTGTAGAAGGCAGTAGTGTAGGAGGCAGTAGTATAGGAGGCAGTAGTGTAGAAGGCAGTAGTGTAGGAGGCAGTAGTGTAGGAGGCAGTAGTGTAGAAGGCAGTAGTGTAGGAGGCAGTAGTGTAGTAGGCAGTAGTGTAGGAGGCAGTAGTATAGGAGGCATTAGTGTAGGAGGCAGTAGTGTAGAAGGCAGTAGTGTAGGAGGCAGTAGTATAGGAGGCAGTAGTGTAGGAGGCAGTAGTGTAGGAGGCAGTAGTATAGGAGGCATTAGTGTAGGAGGCAGTAGTGTAGAAGGCAGTAGTGTAGGAGGCAGTAGTGTAGGAGGCAGTAGTGTAGGAGGCAGTAGTGTAGGAGGCAGTAGTGTAGGAGGCAGTAGTGTAGGAGGCAGTAGTGTAGGAGGCAGTAGTGTAGGAGGCAGTAGTGTAGGAGGCAGTAGTGTAGGAGGCAGTAGTGTAGGAGGCAGTAGTGTAGGAGGCAGTAGTGTAGGAGGCAGTAGTGTAGAAGGCAGTAGTGTAGGAGGCAGTAGTATAGGAGGCAGTAGTGTAGGAGGCAGTAGTGTAGGAGGCAGTAGTATAGGAGGCAGTAGTATAATAGGCAGTAGTGTAGGAGGCAGTAGTATAGGAGGCAGTAGTATAGGAGGCAGTAGTGTAGGAGGCAGTAGTACAGGAGGCAGTAGTGTAGGAGGCAGTAGTGTAGGAGGCAGTAGTATAGGAGGCAGTAGTGTAGGAGGCAGTAGTGTAGAAGGCAGTAGTAGGAGGCAGTAGTGTAGAGGCAGTAGTGTAGGAGGCAGTAGTATAGGAGGCAGTAGTGTAGGAGGCAGTAGTGTAGAAGGCAGTAGTAGGAGGCAGTAGGAGGCAGTAGTGTATAGGAGGCAGTAGTGTAGGAGGCAGTAGTGTAGGAGGCAGTAGTGTAGGAGGCAGTAGTGGAGGCAGTAGTGTAGGAGGCAGTAGTGTAGGAGGCAGTAGTGTAGGAGGCAGTAGTAGTAGTAGGAGGCAGTAGTGTAGGAGGCAGTAGTGTAGGAGGCAGTAGTGTAGGAGGCAGTAGTGTAGGAGGCAGTAGTGTAGGAGGCAGTAGTGTAGGAGGCAGTAGTGTAGGAGGCAGTAGTGTAGGAGGCAGTAGTATAGGAAGCAGTAGTGTAGGAGGCAGTAGTGTAGGAGGCAGTAGTGTAGGAGGCAGTAGTGTAGGAGGCAGTAGTGTAGAAGGCAGTAGTGTAGAAGGCAGTAGTATAGGAGGCAGTAGTGTAGGAGGCAGTAGTGTAGGAGGCAGTAGTGTAGGAGGCAGTAGTGTAGGAGGCAGTAGTGTAGGAGGCAGTAGTGTAGGAGGCAGTAGTGTAGGAGGCAGTAGTGTAGGAGGCAGTAGTGTAGGAGGCAGTAGTGTAGGAGGCAGTAGTGTAGGAGGCAGTAGTGTAGGAGGCAGTAGTATAGGAGGCAGTAGTGTAGGAGGCAGTAGTGTAGAAGGCAGTAGTGTAGGAGGCAGTAGTATAGGAGGCAGTAGTGTAGGAGGCAGTAGTGTAGGAGGCAGTAGTGTAGGAGGCAGTAGTGTAGGAGGCAGTAGTGTAGGAGGCAGTAGTGTAGGAGGCAGTAGTGTAGGAGGCAGTAGTGTAGAAGGCAGTAGTGTAGGAGGCAGTAGTATAGGAGGCAGTAGTGTAGGAGGCAGTAGTGTAGAAGGCAGTAGTGTAGGAGGCAGTAGTATAGGAGGCAGTAGTGTAGGAGGCAGTAGTGTAGGAGGCAGTAGTATAGGAGGCAGTAGCATAATAGGCAGTAGTGTAGGAGGCAGTAGTATAGGAGGCAGTAGTATAGGAGGCAGTGTACAGTAGTATGGGAGCAGATAGTGTGAGGAGGCAGTAGTGTGGGAGGCAGTAGTGTGGGGAGGCGGTGGAGTATAGGGAGGCGGTAGTGGTGGGAGGCAGTAGTGTAGGAGGCAGGCAGTAGAGGCAGTAGTGTAGGAGGCAGTAGTATAGGAGGCAGTAGTATAGGAGGCAGTAGTGTAGGAGGCAGTAGTACAGGAGGCAGTAGTGTAGGAGGCAGTAGTGTAGGAGGCAGTAGTATAGGAGGCAGTAGTGTAGGAGGCAGTAGTGTAGAAGGCAGTAGTGTAGGACGCAGTAGTATAGGAGGCAGTAGTGTAGGAGGCAGTAGTGTAGAAGGCAGTAGTGTAGGAGGCAGTAGTATAGGAGGCAGTAGTGTAGGAGGCAGTAGTGTAGAAGGCAGTAGTGTAGGAGGCAGTAGTATAAGAGGCAGTAGTGTAGGAGGCAGTAGTGTAGGAGGCAGTAGTGTAGGAGGCAGTAGTGTAGGAGGCAGTAGTGTAGGAGGCAGTAGTGTAGGAGGCAGTAGTGTAGGAGGCAGTAGTGTAGGAGGCAGTAGTGTAGGAGGCAGTAGTGTAGGAGGCAGTAGTATAGGAAGTAGTGTAGGGAGGCGTGGAGTGAGGAGGCAGTAGTGTAGGAGGCAGTGAGGTGTAGGACGCAGTAGTATAGGAGGCAGTAGTGTAGGAGGCAGTAGTGTAGAAGGCAGTAGTGTAGGAGGCAGTAGTATAGGAGGCAGTAGTGTAGGAGGCAGTAGTGAGTGTAGGAGGCAGTAGTGTAGGAGGCAGTAGTGTAGGAGGCAGTAGTGTAGGAGGCAGTAGTGTAGGAGGCAGTAGTGTAGGAGGCAGTAGTGAGGAGGCAGAGAGAGTAGAGGCGAGAGAGAGAGAGAGAGAGAGAGAGAGAGAGAGAGAGAGAGAGAGAGAGAGAGAGAGAGAGAGATTTATTCCCCCCCACAAAAAAAAAACTTAGTGGTTTAAAAAAATAAGTGGCATGGATCATAAGCCTAATGGAAAGTCACTGATTTTGTATAGCATTTCTAAGATTATCTTATAACTAGAATTTAAACTAATTAGCGATGTACAGCTAAGGTTTAGATCATTTGGATGCTAGGTTTAATAAAACATGTTAATATTAAAGAGACAGTAATCTAAACTGGACTCAATTTTGGTAACTTCGTCGCTGCAACATTTTTAGTGGCAACAATACACGAGCCTGGATGCTAATTACATCCGGTGAACAGGTTACATTATATATTTTGTACATGAACATTATACAATTATATGTTTTATACATTAACAATTAATTAATAATAATCAATCAATGCAACAATCACATACAGTGTGGTTGGTATTTTTAAAGAGTTTTGGTGCGGTTTGCAGTTAGGGAACTTTTTTAATGTAGATAAATGGTTCAGAGAACCGACAAGTTAATAAATTAGACACATGTGCAACACCTGGGTATCTTTACTGAGGAAACGTTTCGCCACGCAAAGGTGAATGGTGAAGGACAGGAGGAGTTTGAGGTAATCAGTCTCTCAGCCTTGAGTCGATGTAATCACTCCATCAATGTTGGTTAGAATACAGCATAGGTGCGAAGAAGTGGCTCATATACTGTAGACAAGTGAGGTGAAGCAGTCGTAGGTGGTATTACACTTGATAAATCCAAATGGTTTAGTTAGTTTAATATGTTTATTATGCACCCCATACCCATCCTGTGGGCGGTAGTCAAAAGATTACAGAGGTACATAATTGGTCCAGGGACTGGACTCCAAAGTTTTGATAGCTGAGCAAGTTACAGAGGTAATGAACTCACAATTTACAAAGTCAGAGAACCATTTATCTATCACCTACGATTGTTGTACCTCACCTGCCTACAGTATATAAGCCACTTCTTTGCACATATGCTGTATTCTTTTCAAGATTGATGGACTAATTACATCGACTCAAGGCTTAGGGACTGATTACCTCAAACTCCTCCTGTTCTTCACCATTCTCCTTTGTATGGACTGATGAAGCTACTGTGTAAAGAAACGTTTCCTTAGTAAAGATACTCAAGTGTAGCACATGTGTCTAATTTAACAACTTTTTTAATCTTCAGGTAGGGTTACACAATTCAGGGCCTTTTAGTTGCCTGGAGTTTCTAAACAGGCTTAGTTGAACACAAGAAATGCTTAAATCAAAGAGATACTTGATCCTGATGTTGTATTATGTGTCCTGTTGCAGCTCTTCTAGAAGAGTTTGAGCACTGGATCAATGTTTGTACTGCGTGTCCTGTATACATAGTAAGCACAGTAATAGGTGTGGATATTTTCTATGCTGAACAGATGTAAACTTGTAGAGAGGGGGACGTGTTGTCTGAAACCTGAATGAGTGATCAGTAGAATAGAAGATTTTTGTTGAGTAACAACGAGTTTAAGTTGACTTTCTGTTGTTCATCCCCATGCACAAATACCTTAAGTGAAGTAAGGGTAGATTAGTGAGTAATAGAGATAGTGAATAAAGATGATTGAGGTACATATCTTTTGTAAAGTATATCCATTGTCTTTAAAATTTTCTTATAAGTGAGCTGAATATGTGTGATTAATTTTAATTTTTTGTCAAGGTGTATACGTAGAAATTTTCCTTCATCTAGTCTGCCAATGCCTGTATTATTTATCTACAAGCTTGAATTAATATTTTCCCACTAACTTTATTGAAGATCTTGTGTATAAAGAGCCTATGGTAGTGCCCTGTGGCACCTTCACTATTACCCTTGCATCCCGTCTTAAAAATACAATGTTTAAGTTCCAGTGGTATAAGTTCCATTGATGTAGGTGCCAGTGGCATACGTGGCAGTGGTATAGGTGCCAGTGGTGTAGGTGCCAATGGTGTAAGTGCCAGTGGTATAGGGGCCAGTGGTATAGGTGGCAGTGGTGTAGGTGCCAGTGGTGTAGGTGCCAGTGGTGTAGGTGCCAGTGGCATAGGTGCCAATGGTGTAGGTGCCAGTGGTATAGGGGCCAGTGGTATAGGTGGCAGTAGTGTAGGTGGCAGTGGTGTAGGTGCCAGTGGTGTAGGTGCCAGTGGTGTAGGTGCCAGTGATGTAGGTGCTAGTGGTGTAGGTGCTAATGGTGTAGGTGCTAGTGGTGCAGGTGCTAGTAGTGCAGGTGCTAGTGGTGTAGGTGCGAGTGGTGTAGATGCTAGTGGTGTAGGTGCTAGTGGTGTAGGTGCCAGTGGTGTAGGTGCTAGTGGTGTAGATGCCAGTGGTGTATGTTTCAGTGGTGTAGATGCTATTGGTGTAGGTGCAAGTCGTTTAGGTGCTAGTGGTGTAGGTGCTAGTGGTGTAGGTGCTAGTGGTGTAGGTGCTAGTGGTGTAGGTGCTAGAGGTGTAGGTGCTAGTGGTGTAGGTGCTAGTGGTGTAGGTGCTAGAGGTGTAGGTGCTAGTAGTGTAGATGCTAGTGGTGTAGGTGCTAGTGGTGTAGATGCTAGTGGTGTAGGTGCCAGTGGTGTATGTTTCAGTGGTGTAGATGCTATTGGTGTAGGTGCAAGTCGTTTAGGTGCTAGTGGTGTAGGTGCTAGTGGTGTAGGTGCTAGTGGTGTAGGTGCTAGTGGTGTAGGTGCTAGTGGTGTAGGTGCCAGTGGTATAGGTGCTAGTGGTATAAGTGCTAGAGGTGTAGGTGCTAGTGGTGTAGGTGCTAGTGGTGTAGGTGCTAGAGGTGTAGGTGCTAGTGGTGTAGATGCTAGTGGTGTAGGTGCTAGTGGTGTAGGTGCTAGTGGTGTAGGTGCTAGAGGTGTAGGTGCTAGTAGTGTAGATGCTAGTGGTGTAGGTGCTAGTGGTGTAGATGCTAGTGGTGTAGGTGCCAGTGGTGTATGTTTCAGTGGTGTAGATGCTATTGGTGTAGGTGCAAGTCGTTTAGGTGCTAGTGGTGTAGGTGCTAGTGGTGTAGGTGCTAGTGGTGTAGGTGCTAGTGGTGTAGGTGCTAGTGGTGTAGGTGCCAGTGGTATAGGTGCTAGTGGTATAAGTGCTAGAGGTGTAGGTGCTAGTGGTGTAGGTGCTAGTGGTGTAGGTGCTAGAGGTGTAGGTGCTAGTGGTGTAGATGCTAGTGGTGTAGGTGCTAGTGGTGTAGATGCTAGTGGTGTAGGTGCTAGTGGTGTAGGCGCTAGTTGTATAGGTGCTAGTGGCGTAGGTGCTAGTGGTGTAGGTGCTAGTGGTATAGGTGCTAGTGGTGTAGATGCTAGTGGTGTAGGTGCTAGTGGTGTAGGTGCTAGTGGTGTAGGTGCTAGTGGTGTAGGTGCTAGTGGTGTAGATACTAGTGGTGTAGGTGCTAGTGGTGTAGGTGCTAGTGGTGTAGGTGCTAGTGGTGTAGGTGCCAGTGGTATAGGTGGCAGTGGTGTAGGTGCCAGTGGTGTAGGTGCCAGTGGTGTAGGGGTGCCAGTGGCGTAGGTGCCAATGGTGTAGGTGCCAGTAGTATAGGGGCCAGTGGTATAGGTGGCAGTGGTGTAGGTGCCAGTGGTGTAGGTGCCAGTGGTGTAGGTGCCAGTGGTGTAGGTGCCAGTGATGTAGGCGCTAGTGGTGTAGGTGCTAATGGTGTAGGTGCTAATGGTGCAGGTGCTAGTAGTGCAGGTGCTAGTGCTCTAGGTGAGTGTGGCGTAGGTGCTAGTGGTGTAGGTGCTAGTGGTGTAGGTGCTAGTGGTGTAGGTGCTAGTGGTGTAGGTGCCAGTGGTGTATGTTCCAGTGGTGTAGGTGCTATTGGTGTAGGTGCAAGTCGTTTAGGTGCTAGTGGTGTAGGTGCTAGCGGTGTAGGTGCTAGTGGTGTAGGTGCCAGTGGTATAGGTGCTAGGGGTAGGTGCTAATGGCGTAGATGCTAGTGGTGTAGGTGCTAGTGGTGTAGTTGCTAGTGGTGTAGGTGCTAGAGGTGTAGGTGCTAGTGGTGTAGATGCTAGTGGTGTAGGTGCTAGTGGTGTAGATGTTAGTGGTGTAGGTGCTAGTGGTGTAGGTGCTAGTGGTATAGGTGCTAGTGGTGTAGGTGCTAGTGGTGTAGGTGCTAGTGGTGTAGGTGCTAGTGGTGTAGATGCTAGTGGTGTAGGTGCTAGTGGAGTAGGTGCTAGTGGTATAGGTGCTAGTGGTGTAGGTGCTAGTGGTGTAGGTGCTAGTGGTGTAGGTGCTAGTGGTGTAGGTGCTAGTGGTGTAGATGCTAGTGGTGTAGGTGCTAGTGGAGTAGGTGCTAGTGGTGTAGGTGCTAGTGGTGTAGGTGCTAGTGGTGTAGGTGCTAGTGGTGTAGGTGCTAGTGGTGTAGATGCTAGTGGTGTAGGTGCTAGTGGTGTAGGTGCTAGTGGTGTAGATGCTAGTGGTGTAGGTGCTAGTGGTGTAGGGGCTAGTGGTGTAGGTGCCAGTGGTGTAGGTGCTAGTGGTGTAGGTGCTAGTGTTGTAGGTGCTAGTGGTGTAGGTGCCAGTGGTATAGGTACTAGTGGTATAGATGCTAGTGGTGGTGCTAGTGGTGTAGGTGCCAGTGGTGTAGGTGCTAGAGGTGTAGGTGCCAGTGGTGTAGGTGCTAGTGGTGTAAGTGCTAGTGGTGTAGGTGCTAGTGGTGTAGGTGCTAGTGGTGTAAGTGCTAGTAGTGTAAGTGCTAGTGGTGTAGGTGCTAGTGGTACAGGTGCTAGTGGTGTAGGTGCTAGTGGTGTATGTGCTAGTAGTGTAAGGGCTAGTGGTGTAGGTGCTAGTGGTGTTGTGCTAGTGGTGGTGCTAGTGGTGGTGCTAGTGGTGTAAGTGCTAGTGGTGCAGGAGCTAGTGTAGGTGCTAGTGGTATAATTGCTAGTGGTGTAGGTGCTAGTGGTGTAAGTGCTAGTGGTGTAGGTGCTATTGGTATAGATGCTAGTGGTGGTGCTAGTGGTGTAGGTGCTAGTGGTGGTGCTAGTGGTGTAGGTGTTAGTTGTGTAGGTGCTAGTGGTATACGTGCTAGTGGTGTAAGTGCTAGTGGTGTAGGTGCTAGTTCGGTAAGTGCTAGTGGTGCAGGTGCTATTTATTTATTTATTTATTTAGTAATTTAAGCATAAAAACAGAGGTACAAAAAATACAGGTAAGAGCAGCATGCCAAAGCCACTTATATGCATAGCATTACGGGCTGGCTTAAAATTAACTTAAGATTAACTAAGCAATGATGAAATCAGTGATAAAACATTATTGTAAACAGATAACTATAAAGCACAAATGAGTATTACAAAGACAGGTCATATGGTTGCTTGCATTGCTGTACATTCAGTCGAATGGAGTATTCTGTTAGGTAGTGTATTTAATAAAAAAATAATGTTAGATTGGGTCCTAGGTTTAACATTTGTGTGATATAATTGTGAGTAACATATAGGATATACAATTTATAAGGTTCAGTTATTCAGTATTTATTTGGTTTTGAGTGAGTAAGTGATCTTTGAGAAGAGACTTGAATTTATAAACAGGTAGTGTTTCTTTTATATTTACAGGTAATGAATTCCAGATTTTAGGGCCTTTTATGTGCATTGAGTTTTTGCATAGCGTGAGATGGACACGAGGAACATTAAAGAGTGATCTGTGCCTTGTGTAATGGTCATGTGTTCTGTTGAGGTTGGCAAGATGTTTGAGGGGAGGGTTAATATCAGAGTTAAGTGTTCTATGTATGTAATAGGTGCAATAATAAGTATGGATGTTTTGTATGGTGAGTAGGTTGAGTGTTTTGAATATTGGTGGAGTGTGTTGCCTGTAGTGAGAATTTGTTATCATTCTAACTGCAGCCTTTTGTTGGGTAATTAGTGGTCTGAGATGGTTAATTGTTGTTGAGCCCCATGCACAAATTCCATAGGTGAGATAGGGGTAAATAAGAGAGTGATAAAGGGCCAGGAGGGCTGACTGTGGAACATAGTACCGTATCTTCGATAGTATGCCTACAGTCTTGGAGATTTTCTTAGAAATTTGTTGTATATGTGTATGAAATTTGAGTCTATTATCGAGGTGGATTCCTAGGAATTTTCCCTCTGTTAGCTTTGTGATAGGTGATCCGTTTGTTGTTATGTTAAGAGGTACATCTGCAGCTCTGTTACCAAACTGAATGAAGTAGGTTTTGTCAATGTTTAGTGTAAGTTTGTTAGTCCTCATCCAGGTAGATATTTTCTGTAATTCGGTGTTTACAGTATTGGCTAGCGTGACTGGGCTCGGGTGAGAGAAGACGTATGTAGTGTCATCTGCAAAAAGTGTGGGTTTGAGTAATTGCGAAGCATTTGGTAGGTCATTTATATATAGGTGAAAGAGAAGAGGGCCAAGGACACTTCCCTGTGGGACACCAACTGTAATTGGTTGTGCGGAAGAGCTTGCCCCATTTGCGTACACATATTGGCTTCTGTTGCTGAGGTAAGACTTGAGGTAGTTGAGGGAGTGCCCTCTAATACCATAGTGTGACAATTTTACGTGGAGCAAGTCATGGTCAACTGTATCAAAAGCTTTACGTAAGTCAATGAAGATCCCCAGTGGGACTTCTTTTTTCTCTATTGCAGTGTATATATGTTCTAGCATGTGTATAATAGCATCATTAGTATTTTTATTAGGCCTGAATCCAAATTGGCAGGGGTTGAGAATGTTTTGGGAGATGAGGTAGGAGTAGATTCGTTTATGAATTAATTTTTCGAAGATTTTTGAGAGAGGGTGTAAATTGGATATTGGCCTATAGTTATTCAACTCTGTTTGGTCTCCTCTTTTATGGATCGGGGTGACCCTTGCTATTTTGAGAACTGTAGGGAAGGTGGAGGATTCAATGGATTTGTTAAAGAGTGTTGCAATGATTGGTGATAGTACTTGTGACGCTTTTTTGTATATAAAGGGTGGTAAGGTATTTAAATCTCCTGCCTTGTTTTTCAGTGCGTTGATAATAAGGGAGACTTTGTATGGGTTAGTCGGAGCTAGGAACAGTGTGTTCGGGTAGTTGCCAGTGAGGTAGTCATTTGGTGGGGTATCTGAGCTTGGGATTTTATTGGCAAGGTTTTGACCTATAGTGGAGAAGAAATCATTGAGTCTGTTTGCTGTTTCTGTTGGTGGGAGTTGGGGTTCATCTGATTTTGCTAATTTTATTTCGCTATGTCGTGATATCTTTTTTGTTCCCAGAATTTCTGATAGGGTCTTCCAGGTCTTTTTTATATCACCTCGTAAGTTGGATAATCTGTTCTCATAATACAATTTTTTTGCCCTTCTTATCAGGCTGGTTAGGATTGACGAGTAACGTTTTGTTTGGTCTCTGGTTATGTGACCCATTCTGTACTGTTTTTCATATCGGTGTTTTGTATTTATGGATTTGAGAATGCTGGGTGTTAGCCAGGGACTGTTCAGTCTCTTAGCTGTCATCTGTTTAGTTTTTTTAGGGCAGTGCTTGTTATAAAGGTATTGGGTCTTTTTTAGAAAATTATTAAAACATTCGTCAATATCTGTATAGATTTCTAGCTCAGTGTGACAGTCAATGTTTGTTACTGCTGTTTTGAAGTTATTAATGGCTGCCTCATTGTGAAGTCTGAAGGTGACTTTAGTAGTGTCTTGGGGTATTTTACCAAGAGTTGTTATGAGGAAAGTAGGGTAGTGGTCTGTGGTATTATCTGTAATTATGCCTGATTTTAAAGGGGATATGGTGTTGGTCCAGATGTGGTCAAGTAGGGAAACACTAGTCTCTGTAACTCTTGTAGGTTTTGTTACTGTTGGTAGCAACATGCAGTTACTCATTGTGTTTGTGAATTCAGTAACGTGTGGGTCCTGGTCTTGCAGGAGATTTATATTGAAGTCACCTGAGAGTAGTAAGTGATCTTTGTTCATGCGTGCATCAGTTATCATACTTCCTAGGTTTTGACTAAATTGGCTAATGTTTGATTGTGGAACTCTGTAGATGTTTATCACTGTGAGAGGTTTTTGTAGGTATTTGGATTTGAATTTAGCTATTATATATTCCCCATGTTCATCCCTTGTGCAAGTATTAGTGATACATTCTAGTTGGTCTGAGTAGTATATAGCAGTGCCACCCCCTTGTTGGTCTGATCTACAGTTGTGTATGGCTGTGTAACCAGGAATGGCATAGACATCTGTAGTATCAGGCTTTAGCCAGGTTTCAGTTAGTGTAATGATGGACATATTGGCATGCAAGGAATTTAGTAATGCTAGGAGGTCATCATAATGCTTGCTTAAAGATCTGATATTGTAGTTAAAGATAGTTATGTTGTTGTTAGCTCTGAGAAGTGCCTTTGATTGTTCTGCTGTGTAGTAATTACAGTAACTGTTTGAATCATTTAAGTCATTAAATAAGAGGTTGGTATCAGGATCAATGCTTGTAATCATAAGATTTGTAGTGAATCTATAGTTAGAATTAAGTAAAAAATAAAGTAAATATTCTAAAGCTAAAAAAAAAATAGCACCTGAATTATTTAACAAATGTAAAAATAATGAGCTAAGGTAGTTTTTTAAAGCTAAAATAAAGAAGACAATATAAAAGGGACTAAAATAATTTGTGGTGAACAAATAAAGTGATGATCAAATAATGGAGCTTGGGAATATGATAGTAGGTAGTACTTTAAAGGTAATTCTTTAAAGTTAGAATTATAATATAAAATTATAATATAAAAGGGACTAATATAAGTTGTGGTGAACAATAAAGTGGTAATCAAATAATTGCACTAAGGTCTAATATAATGACTTTTGTGGAGTCTATGTTTTGAGCTAGAATGAGCTATAGTACAACTAGATTTAATCTAATAATATAACAATACAAATTAAAAATAGCACCAGTCTCTCACTAGTAATTGCAATATGGTCTAATATAATGAATTTGGTATTGACTATAGTACAACTGAGTTTAATCTAATAATATAAAAAAGGCACAAGACTCTCAATTGTAATTGCACTAAGGTGTTATATAAGTTGTTTACAAGAATTAGAGTATAACTAGATTTAAATTGACAAGATAAAATATGCAAGTTAAGGTAGCAAAAGAATAAAAAAAGTAGAAAAAAATATATATGAGGTAGTTGGTACTAGTTAGCAAAAGATAGTTAAGGGCCTTGAACAATAATATAATTGAAAAATACACTAATTGCACACACAATATAGTCACTAAGATATGAAAACAATCTTAGAGTAGGAATTATAATACAAACTTATAAAATAAAAATACAAATTGAAATGGTACTTGCAATTGCACTAGAGTCTGGTATAGGTTGTTGACAAGATCAGGAGTATAACTAGATTTAAATTGACAAAATATAATTCACAATTAAAGTACCAAAAGAATAATAGTAAAAAAATAACAAGGGTAATGTCTTGGTTATAATATGATAGTAAGATGGTAGACAGGTACACAGGTACACAGGTACAAAGGATAATATAAAGGTTGGAGTTAGTGGTGTAGGTGCTAGTGGTGGTGCTAGTGGTGTAGGTGCTAGTGGTGTAGGTGCTTGTGGCGCAAGTGCTAGTGGTGCAGGTGCTAGTGGTTCAGGTGCTAGTGGTGTAGGTGCTAGTGGCGTAAGTGCTAGTGGTGCAGGTGCTAGTGGTGTAGGTGCTAGTGGTGTGTCAGAGGAGTGCGTGAGAGTTGTGCAAGATAATAAAATTAGCTATACGGGGTGTGTTGGGTAATATTATAAGAGCAGCCGACCCCACCCTCCCCACACGCTACCTTTCCTCCCCACACGCTACCCTTCCTCCCCACACGCCACCTTTCCTCCCCACACGCTACCTTCCCTCCCCACACGCTACCTTTCCTCCCCACACGCTACCTTTCCTCCCCACACGCTACCTTTCCTCCCCACACGCTACCTTTCCTCCCCACACGCTACCTTCCCTCCCCACACGCAACCTTCCCTCCCCACACGCTACCTTTCCTCCCCACACGCTACTTTTCCTCCCCACACGCTACCTTTCCTCCCCACACGCTACCTTTCCTCCCCACAAGCTACCTTTCCTCTCCACACGCAGCCTTCCCTCCCCACACGCTGCCTTCCCTCCCCACACTCTACCTTCCTTCCCCAAACGCTACCTTCCCTCCCCACACGCTACCTCTCCTCCCCACACGCTACCTGCCCTCCCGACACGCTACCTTCCCTCCCCACACGCTACCTCTCCTCCCCACACGCTACCTCTCCTCCTCACACGCTACCTCTCCTCCCCACACTCTACCTTCCTTCCTCACACGCTACCTTCCCTGCCAACGTTCTGCCTTCCCTCCTCACACGCTGCCTTCCCTCCCCACACGCTGCCTTCTCTCCCCACACGCTGTCTTCCCTCCCCACACGCTGCCTTGCGTCCACACACGCTGCCTTCCCTCTCCACACGCTGCCTTCCCTCCCCACACGCTGCCTTCCCTCCCAACACGCTGCCTTCCTTCCACACACGCTGCCTTCCCTCCCCACACGCTGCCATCCTTCCCCACACGCTGCCTTCTCTCACCACACGCTGCCTTCCGTCCCCACACGTTGCCTTCCCTCCCCACACGCTGCCTTCCCTCCCCACACGCTGCCTTCCCTCCCCACACGCTGCCTTCCCTCCCCACATGCTGCCTTCTCTCACCACACGCTGCCTTCCGTCCCCACACGTTGCCTTCCCTCCCCACACGCTGCCTTCCCTCCCCACATGCTGCCTTCCCTCCCCACATGCTGCCTTCCCTCCCCACATGCTGCCTTCCCTCCCCACACGATGCCTTCCCTCCCCACACGCTGCCTTCCGTCCCCACACGCTGGCTTCCCTCCCCACACGCTGGCTCCTCCTCCCCACACGCTGCCTTCCTCAACACTACCCTCCTCCTCCGCACACCACTCCTCCTCCTCCTCCTCCTCCTCCTCCACACTACCCTCCTTTACACTACCCTCCTCCTCCACACTACCCTCCTTTACACTACCCTCCTTTACACTACCCTCCTCCTCCACACGACCTTCCTCCTCCACACTACCCTCCTCCTCCACACTACCTTCCTCCTCCACACTACCCTCCTCCTCCTCTTCCTCCTCCACACTACCCTCATCCTCCTCCCCACATGCTGCCTTCCCTCCCCACACGCTGCGTTCCTTTCCTACACGCTGCCTTCCCTCCCCACACGCTGCCTTCCCTCCCCTCCACACTACCTTCCTTCTCCACACTGCCCTCCTCCTCCTCCACACTGCCCTCCTCCTCAACACTACCCTCCTCCTCCGCACTACCCTCCTCCTCCACACACCACTCCTCCTCCTCCTCCTCCTCCTCCACACTACCTTCCTCCTCCACACTACCCTCCTCCTCCACACTACCTTCCTCCTCCACTCTACACTCCTCCTCCACACTACCCTCCTCCTCCACACTACCCTCCTCCTCCACACTACCCTCCTCCTCCACACTACCCTCCTCCTCCACACTACCCTCCTCCTCCACACTACCCTCCTCCTCCACACTACCTTCCTCTTCCACACTACCCTCCTCTTCCACACTACCCTCCTCCTCCTCCTCCTCCTCCTCCTCCTCCACACTACCTTCCTCCTCCACACTACCTTCCTCCTCCACACTACCCTCCTCCTCCACACTACCGTCATCCTCCACACTACCTTCCTCCTCCACACTACCTTTCTCCTCCACACTACCTTCGTCCTCCACACTACCCTCCTCCTCCACACTACCCTCCTCCTCCACACTACCCTCCTCCTCCACACTACCCTCCTCCTCCACTCTACACTCCTCCTCCACACTACCTTCCTCCTCCACTCTACACTCCTCCTCCACACTACCCTCCTCCTCCACACTACCCTCCTCCTCCACACTACCCTCCTCCTCCTCCTCCTCCACACTACCCTCCTCCTCCACACTACCCTCCTCCTTCACACTACCCTCCTCCTCCTCAGTACCCTCCTCATCCACACTACCCTCCTCCTCCTCAGTACCCTCCTCATCCACACTACCCTCCTCCTCCTCAGTACCCTCCTCTTCCAAACTACCCTCCTCCTCCTCCTCCTCCTCCTCTTCCTCCACACTACCCTCCTCATTCACACTAACCTCCTCCTCCTCCTCCACACTACCCTCCTCCTCCACACTACCCTCCTCCTCCACACTACCCTCCTCCTCCACACTACCCTCCTCCTCCACACTACCCTCCTCCTCCACACTACCTTCCTCCTCCACACTACCCTCCTCCTCCACACTACCCTCCTCCTCCACACTACCCTCCTCCTCCACACTACCTTCCTCCTCCACACTACCCTCCTCCTCCACACTACCTTCCTCCTCCACTCTACACTCCTCCTCCACACTACCCTCCTCCTCCACACTACCCTCCTCCTCCACACTACCCTCCTCCTCCTCCTCCTCCACACTACCCTCCTCCTCCACACTACCCTCCTCCTTCACACTACCCTCCTCCTCCTCAGTACCCTCCTCATCCACACTACCCTCCTCCTCCTCAGTACCCTCCTCTTCCAAACTACCCTCCTCCTCCTCCTCCTCCTCCTCTTCCTCCACACTACCCTCCTCATTCACACTAACCTCCTCCTCCTCCTCCACACTACCCTCCTCCTCCACACTACCCTCCTCCACTCTACCCTCCTGCTCCACACAACACTCCTCCTCCACACTACCCTCCTCCTCCACACTACCCTCCTCCTCCACACTACCCTCCTCCTCCACACTACCCTCCTCCTCCTCCTCCTCCACACTACCCTCCTCCTCCACACTACCCTCCTCCTTCACACTACCCTCCTCCTCCTCAGTACCCTCCTCATCCACACTACCCTCCTCCTCCACACTACACTCCTCCTCCACACTACCCTCCTCCTCCACACTACCCTCCTCCTTCACACTACCCTCCTCCTCCTCAGTACCCTCCTCATCACACACAGTACCCTCCTCTTCCAAACTACCCCCTCCTCCTCCTCCTCCTCCTCTTCCTCCACACTACCCTCCTCATTCACACTAACCTCCTCCTCCTCCTCCACACTACCCTCCTCCTCCACACTACCCTCCTCCCCTACCCTCCTCCACACTACCCTCCTCCTCCACACTACCTTCCTCCTCCACACTACCCTCCTCCTCCACACTACCCTTCTCCTCCACACTACCCTCCTCCTCCACACTACCCTCCTCCTCCACTCTACCCTCCTGCTCCACACTACACTCCTCCTCCACACTACCTTCCTCCTCCACACTACCCTCCTCTTCTACACTACCCTCCTCCTCCACACTACCCTCCTCTTCCACACTACCCTCCTCCTCCACACTACCCTCCTCTTCCACACTACCCTCCTCCTCCACACTACTCTCCTCCTCCACACTACCCTCCTCCTCCACACTACCCTCCTCTTCTACACTACCCTCCTCCTCCACACTACCCTCCTCTTCCACACTACCCTCCTTTTCCACACTACCCTCCTCTTCCACACTACCCTCCTCCTCCACACTACTCTCCTCCTCCACACTACCCTCCTCCTCCACACGCTCTGAGTGACCGTTTAGTCCCAGTCACTCGCTAAATTCCACAACACCATTTTTTCCCCATCAGCTCCCTCCCTCCCCCATCTGTCTCCTTTTTTTCTCCCCACCCTTCCATTTTTTTCCCCCACCCTTTATCTGGAATCTACCTGGAAGGTTTTCCTGGGATCAACGCCCCCGCGACCCTTCTGGTGGATGACGGCCTGATCAACCAGGCTGTTACTGCTGGCCGTACGCCGTCCAACGTACGAACCACAGCCCGGCTGATTTAGCACTGACTTTAGGTATGTGTCCAGCTCCTTCTTGAAGACAACCGGGTGTCTATTGGCAATTTCCCTTATGCTTGTGGGAGGCTGCTGAACAGTCTTGGGCCCCGGACACTTAATATGTGTTCTCTTAGTGTATCAGTGGCGCCCCTACTTTTCACTGGGGGTATGTTGCATTGCCTGCCTAGTCTTTTGTTTTCGTAGGGAGTGATTTTTGTGTGCAGGTTAGTGACCAGTCCCTCCATAATCTTCCAGGTGTAGATGTTGATATATCTCTCGCCTACGGTCCAGTGAGTACAAGTCAAGTGCTTCCAGGCGTTCCCAGTAGTTAAGGTGTTTGATGGAACTTATACGTTCAGTAAAGGATCTCTGTACATTCTCTAGATCTGCAGTTTCACCTGCCTTGAATGGGGATGTTAATGTACAGTAGTATTCCAGCCTAGAGAGAACAAGTGATTTAAATAGGATCATCATTGGCTTAGCCTCTCTTGTCTTGAATGTTCTCATTATCCATCCTATCAGTTTCCTCGCAGATGTTATAGTGGCATTGTTGTGGTACTTGAAGGTGAGGTCTTCGGACATTACCACTCCCAGGTCCTTCACATTACTTTTCCGCTCTATTGTGTGATTAGAGTTTGTTGTATACTAAGTCCTAGCTTTTATTTCCTCCAGTTTTCCATAACAGAGTAGTTGGAATTTGTCTTCATTGAACATCACATTGTTCTCCGTTGCCCATTGGAAAACTTGGTTTATATCTTCTTGGAGATTTGCCGTGTCCTCAATAATAATAATAATAATAATAATAATAATAATAATAATAATAATAATAATAATAATAATAATAATAATATCTTTATTTACTACAAGTACATGTACATGGTATACAGGCCTAGCTGACATCAATGACAGCCCCCTTGTTATGTTGAGCATTTCAGGCAAATTAGGTCAGTGTCCCAGGATGGGTATGGGGTGCATAATAAACATATTAAACTAACTAACTGTCCCAGGATGCGACCCACACCAGTCGACTAACACTCAGGCTGTCTATTTTTCCCACGTACTACCATGCATTCCCACGTACTCCCACGTACTACCATGCATTCCCATGTACTCCCACTTACTACCATTCATTCCCATGTACTCCCATGGATTACAGCAGTTGGATATGCTGAATGTTGAAGACAGAGTAAAACAACTGAAGCTAAATCATGTTTATAAAATTGCTCACAAACAGTGTCCAGAATATCTTGCTGTCAATTTTGTCAAGGTTGGGAACCAAAGCAATCATAGTACTAGGGGGAGAGAGCACAACTTTGTAGTACCCACAGTCAGTGGCCAGGCTTCAAACACCTTTTATTGTACAGCAATAAAGGAATGGAACAGACTGCCCGCACATGTCAAAGCCAGTCATAGCATGAACCAGTTCAAGAAGAGTGCTAAAAGGTGTCTGATGAATGTAGCTACAGAAAGGGAGGGGAATGATTTTCTATTTTTTAGCTAAAATACGTGTAAATTTTACCTTATCCCTAGTAATGACCCTCGTATTGTAGATAGTCTTAATGACCCTCGTGTAGTAGATAGTCTTTTTAGTATGATAATAAGATGTTATCTTCATTGTAGAATAATAAGAAAATATTATAACCTTTATATTATAATAATAAGGTAAAAGGACCCCAATGAAAATAAGTCACTCTGTCTGACTTTTTTGGGTTATCCTAGGTTCTCTACACATATGCTGCTATGTATGATAATTCTATGTAACTGTATTTGTGTATACCTGAATAAACTTACTTACTTACTTACTTACTTCCATGCATTCCCATATATGTCAGCATAGTTGCTGATACCCTTATATGTGTTGTATAGCGTATCATAGTACCATCCATGTGTTTATATAGAAGATCCCTTAGGCCTGTGACTGTATGACGTCACGGGATGCAGCGAGCGAGTGAGGCCGAGGTAGCTCGTCTCACTCGCTCGCTGCATCCCGTGACGTCATACAGTCACAGGCCTAAGGGATCTTCTACATAAACACTTGGATGGTACTATTTAGTAATTTAGTAATTTAAGCATACAGAGGTACAAAAAAATACAGGTAAGAGCAGCATGCCAAAGCCACTTATATGCATAGCATTACGGGCTGGCTTAAAATTAACTTAAGATTAACTAAGGAATGATGAAATCAGTGATAAAACATTATTGTAAACAGATAACTATAAAGCACAAATGAGTATTACAAAGACAGGTCATATGGTTGCTTGCATTGCTGTACATTCAGTCGAATGGAGTATTCTGTTAGGTAGTGTATTTAAAAAAATAATAAAGTTAGATTGGGTCCTAGGTTTAACATTTGTGTGATATAATTGTGAGTAACATATAGGATATACAATTTATAAGGTTCAGTTATTCAGTATTTATTTGGTTTTGAGTGAGTAAGTGATCTTTGAGAAGACTTGAATTTATAAACAGGTACCTGGACCTGGAGAGAGTTCCGGGGGTCAACGCCCCCGCGGCCCGGTCTGAGACCAGGCCTCCTGGTGGATCAGAGCCTGATCAACCAGGCTGTTGCTGCTGGCTGCACGCAAACCAACATACGAGCCACAGCCCGGCTGATCCGGAACTGACTTTAGGTGCTTGTCCAGTGCCAGCTTGAAGACTGCCAGGGGTCTGTTGGTAATCCCCCTTATGTGTGCTGGGAGGCAGTTGAACAGTCTCGGGCCCCTGACACTTATTGTATGGTCTCTTAACGTGCTAGTGACACCCCTGCTTTTCATTGGGGGGATGGTGCATCGTCTGCCAAGTCTTTTGCTTTCGTAGTGGGTGATTTTCGTGTGCAAGTTCGGTACTAGTCCCTCTAGGATTTTCCAGGTGTATATAATCATGTATCTCTCCCTCCTGCGTTCCAGGGAATACAGGTTTAGGAACCTCAAGCGCTCCCAATAATTGAGGTGTTTTATCTCCGTTATGCGCGCCGTGAAAGTTCTCTGTACATTTTCTAGGTCGGCAATTTCACCTGCCTTGAAAGGTGCTGTTAGTGTGCAGCAATATTCCAGCCTAGATAGAACAAGTGACCTGAAGAGTGTCATCATGGGCTTGGCCTCCCTAGTTTTGAAGGTTCTCATTATCCATCCTGTCATTTTTCTAGCAGATGCGATTGATACAATGTTATGGTCCTTGAAGGTGAGATCCTCCGACATGATCACTCCCAGGTCTTTGACGTTGGTGTTTCGCTCTATTTTGTGGCCAGAATTTGTTTTGTACTCTGATGAAGATTTAATTTCCTCATGTTTACCATATCTGAGTAATTGAAATTTCTCATCGTTGAACTTCATATTGTTTTCTGCAGCCCACTGAAAGATTTGGTTGATGTCTGCCTGGAGCTTTGCAGTGTCTGCAATGGAAGACACTGTCATGCAGATTCGGGTGTCATCTGCAAAGGAAGACACGGTGCTGTGGCTGACATCCTTGTCTATGTCGGATATAAGGATGAGGAACAAGATGGGAGCGAGTACTGTGCCTTGTGGAACAGAGCTTTTCACCGTAGCTGCCTCGGACTTTACTCTGTTGACGACTACTCTCTGTGTTCTGTTAGTGAGGAAATTATAGATCCATCGACCGACTTTTCCTGTTATTCCTTTAGCACGCATTTTGTGCGCTATTACGCCATGGTCACACTTGTCGAAGGCTTTTGCAAAGTCTGTATATATTACATCTGCATTCTTTTTGTCTTCTAGTGCATTTAGGACCTTGTCGTAGTGGTCCAATAGTTGAGACAGACAGGAGCGACCTGTTCTAAACCCATGTTGCCCTGGGTTGTGTAACTGATGGGTTTCTAGATGCGTGGTGATCTTGCTTCTTAGGACCCTTTCAAAGATTTTTATGATATGGGATGTTAGTGCTATTGGTCTGTAGTTCTTTGCTGTTGCTTTACTGCCCCCTTTGTGGAGTGGGGCTATGTCTGTTGTTTTTAGTAACTGTGGGACGACCCCCGTGTCCATGCTCCCTCTCCATAGGATGGAAAAGGCTCGTGATAGGGGCTTCTTGCAGTTCTTGATGAACACAGAGTTCCATGAGTCTGGCCCTGGGGCAGAGTGCATGGGCATGTCATTTATCGCCTGTTCGAAGTCATTTGGCGTCAGGATAACATCGGATAGGCTTGTGTTAATCAAATTTTGTGGCTCTCTCATAAAAAATTCATTTTGATCTTCGACTCTCAGTCTGGTTAGCGGCTTGCTAAAAACTGAGTCATATTGGGACTTGAGTAGCTCACTCATTTCCTTGTTGTCATCTGTGTAGGACCCATCTTGTTTAAGTAGGGGCCCAATACTGGACGTTGTTCTCGATTTTGATTTGGCATAGGAGAAGAAATACTTTGGGTTTCTTTCGATTTCATTTATGGCTTTTAGTTCTTCCCGCGATTCCTGACTCCTAAAGGATTCTTTTAGCTTAAGTTCGATGCTTGCTATTTCTCTGACCAGTGTCTCCCTACGCATTTCAGATATATTGACCTCTTTTAGCCGCTCTGTTATTCTTTTCCGTCGCCTGTAAAGGGAGCGCCTGTCTCTTTCTGTTTTACATCTACTCCTCCTTTTTCTTAGAGGAATAAGCCTTGTGCATACATCGAGTGCCACCGAGTTAATCTGTTCTAGGCATAAGTTGGGGTCTGTGTTGCTTAGTATATCTTCCCAGCTTATATCGGTTAGGACTTGGTTTACTTGGTCCCACTTTATGTTTTTGTTATTGAAGTTGAATTTGGTGAATGCTCCCTCGTGACTAATCTCCTTATGTCGGTCTGGGGCTCCGCGCATACATGACTGAACCTCAATTATGTTGTGATCTGAGTATATTGTTTTTGATATGGTGATATTTCTTATCAGATCATCATTGTTAGTGAAGATGAGGTCTAGTGTATTCTCCAGTCTAGTAGGCTCTATTATTTGCTGGTTTAAATTGAATTTTGTGCAGAGATTTAAAAGCTCGCGTGAGTGTGAGTTTTCATCAGAGCTGCCTCCTGGTGTTATTACTGCAACAATATTATTTGCTATATTCCTCCATTTTAGGTGCCTTAAGTTGAAATCCCCCAGGAGCAAGATGTTGGGTGCAGGAGCTGGAAGGTTTTCCAGACAGTGGTCAATTTTTAACAGCTGTTCCTGGAATTGCTGGGATGTTGCATCCGGAGGCTTGAATTTATAAACAGGTAGTGTTTCTTTTATATTTACAGGTAATGAATTCCAGATTTTAGGGCCTTTTATGTGCATTGAGTTTTTGCATAGTGTGAGATGGACACGAGGAACATCAAAGAGTGATCTGTGCCTTGTGTTATGGTCATGTGTTCTGTTGAGGTTGGCAAGATGTTTGAGGGGAGGGTTAATATCAGAGTTAAGTGTTCTATGTATGTAATAGGTGCAATAATAAATATGGATGTTTTGTATGGTGAGTAGGTTGAGTGTTTTGAATATTGGTGGAGTGTGTTGCCTGTAGTGAGAATTTGTTATCATTCTAACTGCAGCCTTTTGTTGGGTAATTAGTGGTCTGAGATGGTTAATTGTTGTTGAGCCCCATGCACAAATTCCATAGGTGAGATAGGGGTAAATAAGAGAGTGATAAAGGGCCAGGAGGGCTGACTGTGGAACATAGTACCGTATCTTCGATAGTATGCCTACAGTCTTGGAAATTTTCTTAGAAATTTGTTGTGTATGTGTATGAAATTTGAGTCTATTATCAAGGTGGATTCCTAAGAATTTTCCCTGTGTTAGCTATGTGATAGGTGATCTGTTTATCGTTATGTTAAGAGGTACATCTGTAGCTCTGTTTCCAAACTGAATGAAGTAGGTTTTGTCAATGTTTAGTGTAAGTTTGTTAGTCCTCATCCAGGTAGATATTTTCTGTAATTCGGTGTTTACAGTATTGGCTAGCGTGACTGGGCTCGGGTGAGAGAAGACGTATGTAGTGTCATCTGCAAAAAGTGTGGGTTTGAGTAATTGCGAAGCATTTGGTAGGTCATTTATGTATAGGAGAAAGAGAAGAGGGCCAAGGACACTTCCCTGTGGGACACCAACTGTAATTGGTTGAGCGGAAGAGCTTGCCCCCATTTGCGTACACATATTGGCTTCTGTTGCTGAGGTATGACTTGAGGTAGTTGAGGGAGTGCCCTCTAATACCATAGTGTGACAATTTTACGTGGAGCAAGTCATGGTCAACTGTATCAAAAGCTTTACGTAAGTCAATGAAGATCCGCAGTGGGACTTCTTTTTTCTCTATTGCAGTGTATATATGTTCTAGCATGTGTATAATAGCATCATTAGTATTTTTATTAGGCCTGAATCCAAATTGGCAGGGGTTGAGAATGTTTTGGGATATGAGGTAGGAGTAGATTCGTTTATGAATTAATTTTTCGAAGATTTTTGAGAGAGGGTGTAAATTGGATATTGGCCTATAGTTATTCAACTCTGTTTGGTCTCATCCTTTATGGATCGGGGTGACCCTTGCTATTTTGAGAACTGTAGGGAAGGTGGAGGATTCAATGGATTTGTTAAAGAGTGTTGCAATGATTGGTGATAGTACTTGTGACACTTTTTTGTACATAAAGGGTGGTAAGGTATTTAAATCTCCTGCCTTGTTTTTTAGTTATTATTATTATTATAATCAAGGGGGAAGCGCTAAACCCGGAGGATTATACAGCGCCTAGGGGGGGATGTGGAAGGCATTCAGGCTTAATTCGGGGAACTGGAGCACAGATCCAATTCCCTAAATCAAGAGCCCCTCACCAACATCAAGGAACCTTCCTTGAGGGGTTGTTTTTTAGTGCGTTGATAATAAGGGAGACTTCGTATGGGTTAGTCGGAGCTAGGAACAGTGTGTTCGGGTAGTTGCCAGTGAGGTAGTAATTTGGTGGGGTATCTGAGCTTGGGATTTTATTGGCAAGGTTTTGTCCTATAGTGGAGAAGAAATCATTGAGTCTGTTTGCTGTTTCTGTTGGTGGGAGTTGGGGTTCATCTGATTTTGCTAATTTTATTTCGCTATTTCGTGATATCTTTTTTGTTCCCAGAATTTCTGATAGGGTCTTCCAGGTCTTTTTTATATCACCTCGTAAGTTGGATAATCTGTTCTCATAATACAATTTTTTTGCCCTTCTTATCAAGCTGGATAGGATTGACGAGTAACGTTTTGTTTGGTCTCTGGTTATGTGACCCATTCTGTACTGTTTTTCATATCGGTGTTTTGTATTTATGGATTTGAGAATGCTGGGTGTTAGCCAGGGACTATTCAGTCTCTTAGCTGTCATCTGTTTAGTTTTTTTAGGGCAGTGCTTGTTATAGAGGTATTGGGTCTTTTTTAGAAAATTATTAAAACATTCGTCAATATCTGTATAGATTTCTAGCTCAGTGTGCCAGTCAATGATACGCTATACAACACATATAAGGGGATCAGCAACTATGCTGACATATACTCCCACGTACTACCATGTACTCCCACTTACTACCATTCATTCCCATGTACTCCCACGTACTTCCATGCATTCCCATATACTCCCACGTACTTCCATGCATTCCCACGTACTCCCACGTACTACGGTGCATTCCCATGTACTCCCACGTACTTCCATGTATTCCACATACTTTCATGCATTCCCATATAGCCCCCACGTACTTCCATGTATTCCACGTACTTCCATGCATTCCCATGTAATCCCACGTACTTCCATGTATTCCACGTACTTCCATGCATTCCCATATAGCCCCCACGTACTTCCATGTATTCCACGTACTTCCATGCATTCCCATGTAATCCCACGTACTTCCATGTATTCCACGTACTTCCATGCATTCCCATATAGCCCCCACGTACTTCCATGTATTCCACGTACTTCCATGCATTCCCATGTAATCCCACGTACTACGGTGCATTCCCATGTAATCCCACGTACTTCCATGTATTCCACATACTTCCATGCATTCCCATATAGCCCCCACGTACTTCCATGTATTCCCATGTACTTCCATGTATTCCACGTACTTCCATGCATTCCGTCGTACTTACATGCATTCCATGTACTCCCATGCATTCCCATGTACTCCCGCGTCCTTCCATGTACTCCGCGTCCTTCCATGTACTCCCACGTCCTTCCATGTACTCCCACGTCCTTCCATGTACTCCCACGTCCTTCCATGTACTCTCACGTCCTTCTATGTACTCCCACGTCCTTCCATGTACTCCCGTGTCCTTCCATGTACTCCCACGTCCTTCCATGTACTCCCACGTCCTTCCATGTACTCCCACGTCCTTCCATGTACTCCCACATCCTTCCATGTACTCCCACGTCCTTCCATGTACTCCCGCGTCCTTCCATGTACTCCCACGTCCTTCCATGTACTCCCGCGTCCTTCCATGTACTCCCACGTCCTTCCATGTACTCCCACGTCCTTCCATATACTCCCACATCCTTCCATGTACTCCCACGTCCTTCCATGTACTCCCACGTCCTTCCATGTACTCCCACGTCCTTCCATGTACTCCCACGTCCTTCCATGTACTCCCACGTCCTTCCATGTACTCCCACGTCCTTCCATGTACTCCCACGTCCTTCCATGTACTCCCACGTCCTTCCATGTACTCCCGCGTCCTTGCATGTACTCCCACATCCTTCCATGTACTCCCGCGTCCTTCCATGTACTCCCACGTCCTTCCATGTACTCCCACGTCCTTCCATGTACTCCCACGTCCTTCCATGTACTCCCACGTCCTTCCATGTACTCCCACGTCCTTCCATGTACTCCCACGTCCTTCCATGTACTCCCACGTCCTTCCATGTACTCCCACATCCTTCCATGTACTCCCACGTCCTTCCATGTACTCCCACGTCCTTCCATGTACTTCCGCGTCCTTCCATGTACTCCCACGTCCTTCCATGTACTCCCACGTCCTTCCATGTACTCCCACGTCCTTCCATGTACTCCCACATCCTTCCATGTACTCCCACGTCCTTCCATGTACTCCCACGTCCTTCCATGTACTCCCACGTCCTTCCATGTACTCCCACATCCTTCCATGTACTCCCACGTCCTTCCATGTACTCCCACGTCCTTCCATGTACTCCCACGTCCTTCCATGTACTCCCACGTACTTCCATGTACTCCCACGTCCTTCCATGTACTCCCACGTCCTTCCATGTACTCCCACGTCCTTCCATGTACTCCCACGTCCTTCCATGTACTCCCACGTCCTTCCATGTACCCCCACGTCCTTCCATGTACTCCCGCGTCCTTCCATGTACTCCCACGTCCTTCCATGTACTCCCACGTCCTTCCATGTACTCCCACGTCCTTCCATGTACTCCCACGTCCTTCCATGTACTCCCGCGTCCTTCCATGTACTCCCACGTCCTTCCATGTACTCCCACGTCCTTCCATGTACTCCCACGTCCTTCCATGTACTCCCACGTCCTTCCATGTACTCCCACGTCCTTCCATGTACTCCCACGTCCTTCCATGTACTCCCACGTCCTTCCATGTACTCCCACGTCCTTCCATGTACTCCCGCGTCCTTCCATGTACTCCCACGTCCTTCCATGTACTCCCGCGTCCTTCCATGTACTCCCACGTCCTTCCATGTACCCCCACGTCCTTCCATGTACTCCCGCGTCCTTCCATGTACTCCCACGTCCTTCCATGTACTCCCACGTCCTTCCATGTACTCCCACGTCCTTCTATGTACTCCCACGTCCTTCCATGTACTCCCGCGTCCTTCCATGTACTCCCACGTCCTTCCATGTACTCCCACGTCCTTCCATGTACTCCCACGTCCTTCCATGTACTCCCACGTCCTTCCATGTACTCCCACGTCCTTCCATGTACTCCCACGTCCTTCCATGTACTCCCACGTCCTTCCATGTACTCCCACGTCCTTCCATGTACTCCTACGTCCTTCCATGTACTCCCACGTCCTTCCATGTACTCCCACGTCCTTCCATGTACTCCCACGTCCTTCCATGTACTCCCACGTCCTTCCATGTACTCCCACGTCCTTCCATGTACTCCCACGTCCTTCCATGTACTCCCACGTCCTTCCATGTACTCCCACGTCCTTCCATGTACTCCCACGTATTCATAATTTTTGTCATTTTTTATTAAAACATTTTTATGTTCAAGTATATTGAACATCCTGTGTATATCGCATACGTAGTATATTGAACATCCTGTGTATATCGCATACGTAGTATATTGAACATCCTGTGTATATCGCATACGTAGTATATTGAACATCCTGTGTATATCGCATACGTAGTATATTGAACATCCTGTGTATATCGCATACGTAGTATATTGAACATCCTGTGTATATCGCATACGTAGTATATGTTAACGATTTAAAATGACATAAAAAGAACAGAAGCAACAAATAATAATAATAATAATAATAATAATAATAATAATAATAATATAATAATAATAATAATAATAACAACAATAATAATAATGGTCTTTATTATTATTATTATTATTATTATTATTATTATTATTATTATTATTATTATTATTATTATTATTTTTATTTTATTATTATTATTGTTACTATGGCGAATAGGGGAAAATGTGATAAAAGAAGGCAGGTAAAATGCATTAGAATAACTAGGAATGAAATTTGAGGGACAGAGCAGTGTCAGTGTTTGTATTTTAAGAGTCACATTGAAGTGTTCTTGATCCGAGGAACTGAAGCCACCCTCCTCTTCCATGGCTTGTATCTGATTCCCTACCCTTCCTCGGATGCCTGATGACATACGAGTTTAGCGCTTGCCGATGATTGTAACTGTTGGTTTGTAAGTATCTGACAAACGTCCGGTCGTTGTGGGCGCCATATATATATATCCGGCGAGACACAGTCGTGTTTACCCTCACTCAGCCACATTCTCGTGTTTTTCTTCCATTCCTCTGGCGTCTTCCATTACATCAGAATAAAAGAATTCCCTAGCATTCCTACTGGTCCACACTAACCCCTTATGACGAGCCCCTAGTTTGATTTCTCCCCATTTATGCAAACTTATTTTTGATTATATAGGTGAGCAAGATTTTAATCTAGGAGACAGGCTTCCTTTTACCTTTTTCTCATCCATCCCATATATGAAGCCCCTGTCAAAGATCTTATTTGTGTTCAACTAAACGTCATACTCTTCATCAATGTTCAATCAAATAACCTAGAAGGATAGTTAGTTATCTTATTAGACAACAACGATCCCTTGTGAAACTATTTTGAGACAATTTTAATTTACGGTGGTCAAAGTAATTTCGAATTCTATCTGAGTAATATTAAGTTGGTAGACAGGAGCAACCCAGCGTCCTGTCCTATTAGAGTCATACCGAAGCATGTTAACATTTTTTGCCCTTTGCTACGATTATTTTTCTGTTCTTTCCGTCTCATGATCGCATGATCGCGGAAAATAATATACATAAATCATACAAACTTCTGCTTACATTATTTACTCTCCTTGTGGTTTGTATAGCACTTATTCCAGTTAAATTTCATTCGCAATTTATGAGGCCTGGTGTGAGACCGGGCCGCTGGGGCGAGGCTCCTTAAAACCATTATCAATTACTGTACATAGCTGAAAATCAATCGCAGATGCGACAGTTATAACCTAAAACTCTGGTTCTCGTTTTATATATTACATGATCTATGATCCATTCTTCCGCATCTCTTTCGCGAAACCCATTTGTAGGAATATATTGATGAAAGTGGGTAATTGGTGTCTAAATTAGTGTCTCCAATCATTAAAGCCCCTTAATCTGTTCGTCACAGCCTGGGGATTTGTTTGTTTTTAATCTTTCGCCTTGTTTGATAACCATGTCGTTGTGACTGATACTGAGTCACAACATTTCATCAGCTTCTCTATAACTACTGATGTTTGGGTTTAGTTTATATCTTCCTGGAAATATTCTTTAGAAATGGGAAAACGTTACTTGCTCATTATCAGTAAACTGGAAGTATTCTCAGTGGAAGTTCATTATTATCAACACTTAGTCACTGCTGTTCGATTAACTACGGTATTATCTCATAGGTATCCAGGGTGTTTATTTTTGCCGACTAACACCTTTATCTAAGTCTTCCACTAACATATGTCAGTCATAGACAGATCCCCGAAAGTGTGTGTAGTCACTTGTTCAGTCTCTTGTGTGGAGCCATATTTATTACACATGATATAATGAAGACACATTGCTGCTGTGAGACTTTACATTGAGTTGTACCAACAATTAGAGTATTGCAGCCCGTGGTATGGCATCCTCATCCGTGTTCTTCTCGTATATTCTGGGCTCATGGTGGCGAGTGTGATAAGATTATAACTACTTTCCTCTCCTATAGGAAAGATAGAAAGCGGGGAGGGAGAGGGTAACTGACAGGTAAGAAACACTTATTCTTAGCAGTAATATTACTGTTACACATCACACAGAATGGGCTTCCTACGTGAGGTAATGAAAGCTATCAGTCTGAGCTGGGAGACTTTGGTAAGGCGATGCAGGGATCATCAACCACTCCACTATGTTCTCGTTAGCTACGGCTGTTTCAAAAGTTACGTTCTAATGGAGCTGGAGTTACTATTAAGATAAGATAAGATAAGATTTCGTTCGGATGTTTAACCCCGGAGGGTTAGCCACCCAGGATAACCCAAGAAAGTCAGTGCGTCATCGAGGACTTTCTGGGATTTACCAACCCTCATGATGACCTGTACTCCACAAGGGTAATGAAATTCAGGAGGATATCATTACAATCTTTAAAATAAGTATATATATATATATATATATATATATATATATATATATATATATATATATATATATATATATATATATATATATATATATATATATATATATATATATATATATATATATATATATATATATATATATACTTTGCCTTTCAGGAATTAGTCAAACAATTTACTTCCACTAATCCATCTTTACCTTACATGTATGGACTCATAAAAACACACAAACCAGGGAATCCAGTCAGACCAATTATTAGCTCCATAGGGTCAGTTTCATATAAATTATCCAAATGGCTTGTTGATATTTTGAGCCCTATTGTTGGCAAAATTTCTAACTTTAATGTTAAAAACAACATAGACTTGGTTGATAAATTAAGCTCCTTGACTGACTTAAATGATTTTAACATGGTTAGTTTTGATGTTACTTCCTTGTTTACGAAAGTTCCTGTTGATGATTTATTAAGTTTCTTATCTGAAGAACTCGTTAACTATGATTTACCATTGCCAGTTCCTACTATCATTAAACTTATTAAACTTTGCATTGTTGATGCAAAATTTGTATTTAATGATAAGTTTTACACTCAGAAGTTTGGTATGGTAATGGGAAATCCTCTTTCACCTGTTCTTAATAATCTATACATGGAATTTTTTGAAACAAGGTTGCTTAACACAATCCTCCCTAATAGAGCTAAATGGTTCAGATATGTTGATGATATTTTGTGTCTTATGCCCAAAAATGTAGATATACACCATTTCCTTGGAAAATTAAATAGCTTAGCCCATTCTATAAACTTTACTGTTGAGTTTGAAGAAAATAACTCATTGCCTTTTCTAGATGTTTTAATTATTAAGGGTAATAATGAATTCAAATTTAAAATTTACAGAAAACCTACAAATAACTGTTCCTATGTCCACTATTATTCCTCGCATCAAGATAGAGTCAAACTGTCTGTTTTCTCATCAATGTTTTTGAGAGCTTTACGAATTTGTAGTCCTGAGTTCAATGATGAGGAAATATCCAAAATTTATGAAATAGGTAATGATTTAAAATACCCAAGAAATGTGTGTGTGTGTGTGTGTGTGTGTGTGTGTGTGTGTGTGTGTGTGTGTGTGTGTGTGTGTGTGTGTGTGTGTGTGTGTGTGTACTCACCTATTTGTACTCACCTATTTGTGGTTGCAGGGGTCGAGTCACAGCTCCTGGCCCCGCCTCTTCGCTGATTGCTACTAGGTCCTCTCTCTCCCTGCCCCATGAGCTCTGTCATACCTCGCCTTAAAACTATGTATGGTTCCTGCCTCTACCACATCATCTTCTAGGCTATTCCATGGCCTGACTACTCTATGACTGAAGAAATACTTCCTAACATCCCTTTGATTCATCTGAGTCTTCAACTTCCAATTGTGACCTCTTGTGTCTGTGTCCCATCTCTGGAACATCCCGTCTTTGTCCACCTCGTCTATTCCGCGCAGTATTTTATATGTCGTTATCATGTCTCCCCTGACCCTCCTGGCCTCCAGTGTCGTCAGGCCGATTTCCCTCAACCTTTCTTCATAGGACAATCCCCGTAGCTCTGGGACTAGTCTTGTTGCAAACCTTTGCACTTTCTCTAATTTCTTGACGTGCTTGACTAGGTGTGGATTCCAAACTGGTGCTGCATACTCCAGTATGGGCCTGACGTAGATGGTATACAGAGTCTTAAACGAATCCTTACTGAGGTATCGGAACGCTATCCGTAGGTTTGTCAGGCGCCCGTATGCTGCAGCAGTTATCTGATTGATGTGCGCCTCAGGAGATATGTTCGGTGTTATACTCACCCCCAGATCTTTTTCCTTGAGTGAGGTTTGCAGTCTTTGGCCATCTAAACTATATTGTGTGTGCGGTCTTCTTTGCCCTTCCCCAATCTTCATGACTTTGCATTTGGCAGGGTTAAATTCAAGGAGCCAGTTGCTGGACCAGGCTTGTAGCCTGTCCAGGTCTCTTTGTAGTCCTGCCTGATCCTCGTCCGATTTGATTCTTCTCATTAACTTCACATCATCTGCAAACAAGGACACTTCTGAGTCTATCCCTTCCGTTATGTCGTTCACGTATACCAAGAACAGCACAGGTCCTAGGACTGACCCCTGTGGAACCCCGCTTGTCACAGGCGCCCACTCTGACACCTCGTCGCGTACCATGACTCGTTGTTGCCTCCCTGTCAGATATTCTCTGATCCATTGCAGTGCGTTTCCTGTTATATGCACCTGATGCTCTAGCTTCTGTGTGTGTGTGTGTGTGTGTGTGTGTGTGTGTGTGTGCGTGTGTGTGTGTGTGTGTGTGTGTGTGTGTACTCACCTATTTGTACTCACCTATTTGTGGTTGCAGGGGTCGAGTCACAGCTCCTGGCCCCGCCTCTTCGCTGATTGCTACTAGGTCCTCTCTCTCCCTGCCCCATGAGCTCTGTCATACCTCGCCTTAAAACTATGTATGGTTCCTGCCTCTACCACATCATCTTCTAGGCTATTCCATGGCCTGACTACTCTATGACTGAAGAAATACTTCCTAACATCCCTTTGATTCATCTGAGTCTTCAACTTCCAATTGTGACCTCTTGTGTCTGTGTCCCATCTCTGGAACATCCCGTCTTTGTCCACCTCGTCTATTCCGCGCAGTATTTTATATGTCGTTATCATGTCTCCCCTGACCCTCCTGGCCTCCAGTGTCGTCAGGCCGATTTCCCTCAACCTTTCTTCATAGGACAATCCCCGTAGCTCTGGGACTAGTCTTGTTGCAAACCTTTGCACTTTCTCTAATTTCTTGACGTGCTTGACTAGGTGTGGATTCCAAACTGGTGCTGCATACTCCAGTATGGGCCTGACGTAGATGGTATACAGAGTCTTAAACGAATCCTTACTGAGGTATCGGAACGCTATCCGTAGGTTTGTCAGGCGCCCGTATGCTGCAGCAGTTATCTGATTGATGTGCGCCTCAGGAGATATGTTCGGTGTTATACTCACCCCCAGATCTTTTTCCTTGAGTGAGGTTTGCAGTCTTTGGCCATCTAAACTATATTGTGTGTGCGGTCTTCTTTGCCCTTCCCCAATCTTCATGACTTTGCATTTGGCAGGGTTAAATTCAAGGAGCCAGTTGCTGGACCAGGCTTGTAGCCTGTCCAGGTCTCTTTGTAGTCCTGCCTGATCCTCGTCCGATTTGATTCTTCTCATTAACTTCACATCATCTGCAAACAAGGACACTTCTGAGTCTATCCCTTCCGTTATGTCGTTCACGTATACCAAGAACAGCACAGGTCCTAGGACTGACCCCTGTGGAACCCCGCTTGTCACAGGCGCCCACTCTGACACCTCGTCGCGTACCATGACTCGTTGTTGCCTCCCTGTCAGATATTCTCTGATCCATTGCAGTGCGTTTCCTGTTATGTGTGCCTGGTCCTCTAGCTTTTGCAGTAACCTCTTGTGAGGAACTGTGTCGAAGGTCTTCTTGCAGTCCAAAAATACGCAGTCGATCCACCCCTCTCTCTCTTGTCTTACTTCTGTCACCTTGTCATAAAACTCTAGTAGGTTTGTGACACAGGATTTTTCTTCCCTGAAACCGTGCTGGTTGTCAATTATACACTTGTTTCTTTCCAGGTGCCCCACCACTCTCCTCCTGATGATCTTCTCCATGACCTTGCATACTATACACGTTAGTGATACAGGTCTGTAGTTTAGTGCCTCATGTCTGTCTCCCTTTTTAAAAATTGGGACTATATTTGCCATTTTCCATACCTCAGGGAGTTGCCCAGTTTCAAATGATGTGTTGAAGATCTTTGTTAATGGCTCACACAATATCTCTGCTCCCTCTTTAAGGACCCATGGAGAGATGTTGTCTGGTCCCACCGCCTTTGAGGTGTCAAGTTCGCATAGCAGCTTCTTCACCTCCTCCTTGGTTATATGTACCTCATCTAGCACTTGCTGGTGTGCCCCCCTGTTCTGATTTCTTGGAGTCCTACTGGTTTCCACTGTAAATACCTCTTTAAATCTTGTGTTGAGCTCCTGACATACCTCTCGGTCGTTTCTTGTGAATTCCCCATCACCCTTCCTCAGTCTGATTACCTGGTCCTTGACTGTTGTTTTCCTCCTGATGTGGCTGTACAACAGCTTCGGGTCAGTCTTTACTTTTGATGCTATGTCATTTTCATATTGTCTCTGAGCCTCCCTTCTTATCTGTGCATATTCGTTTCTGGCTCTTCGGCTGATTTCTTTATTTTCCTGATTTCTCTGTCTTCTGTACCTTCTCCATTCACTAGTACACCTAGTTTGTGTGTGTGTGTGTGTGTGTGTGTGTGTGTGTGTGTGTGTGTGTGTGTGTGTGTGTGTGTGTGTGTGTGTGTGTGTGTGTGTGCGTGTGTGTGTGTGTGTGTGTGTGTGTGTGTGTGTGTGTGTGTGTGTGTGTGTGTGTGTGTGTGTGTGTGGGAGTGTGTGTGTGTGTGTGTGTGTGTGTGTGTGTGTGTGTGTGTGTGTGTGTGTGTGTGTGTGTGTGAGTGTGTGTGTGTGTGTGTGTGTGCTTGTGTGTGTGTGTGCGTGCTTGTGTGTATGCATATATTTGTACGCTCGTGTGCATGTCTGTGCGTGCGCCCTCGTGTGTGTATCTGTGTGCGCGCGCGCTCGTGTGGGTGTATGACCCACTTAATATTTGTATTTATAACTCATTACAATTGTGACGTATCAGTGGTTCATTACTTTGTAATTTATTCATGATTGTAACCATGTACTATAGGAGTGAGGCTGATTCATTACCTCTGTAACTTGCCATGATTGTGACCAGATCTACCTGGAGTTCGTTATCTTTGTAACTAGTTCAGCTATCATAACTTTGGGGTCCAGTCCCTGGACCCATTATGTACCTTTGTAATCTTTTGACTACCGCCCACAGGATGGGTATGGGGTGCATAATAAAGATATTAAACTAATTCCCTAGCGGATTTATTTTTATTTTTTAAGGTTCTATGTGAAACCACTATCAGGAGTAAAATAGTAGTATGTAATACCTGCAAGTAGATGGTATCACATACCGCTAATCATTGGACCTTGGTTACGCCAGATTTGGAGAAATCAAGATTTTGGGCGGGTTAGAATAAAGTAAATGTCGCGTCCGAGTGAAAAAAATATGGCAGGAGTCTGCTTACGAGTGTTGGCTGCGGTGGTGACGCCGCAGCAATGTGGCCACACCTCTGGCATTCTTGATACAATGCAGGCCACTTGTGGGGTTCTTAAGGTAACCTCACCCCTGTACCGGCTCGTGAGGTGCCACACACACATACACACTCCTCTACCGACTTGTGAGGGCTACAGGCACCTCCTGCCATCTATTTCTGCAAGCTATTTTTCTAAGGATCTCATTCAGTTTCTTGGATTAATAGCAAATACCCATAGTTACACCAAGTATTCTACCTGTTATATAGTGCATGCTGCGGCAAGTATATCACTATGAGTTCCTTTGAAGTACCTACATTTATTGTGCCCCAAAATGTGAGTCTAGCCAGGCAACATATCAATACCCTGGACATAGATTTCGTCTAACCACAATCATTGATATTCACCCAGATGTCTAGGATAATGAACACGTTTATATTTTAATTCTAGTTTGAAACCAATGTTAAACAGGATCGTGGAAATAAATCACATTGTTTAACTTTATTGCGTTATCTTAGGTTAAATTCTACATAATTTACTATATGAAGAAATTATTTTCAAATTATATATGAGATTTAATTAAAACCTTAAATGGCTTTGTGCCAGTCAGAGAGAGGCCTAGTGCCAAAGTAGCTGGGCACGTCACACGGGCTAGTGTCTGGCTAGAGCCACTTATGGCTGGGGTAGAGCTGAGACAGTAGGAGACACGTTGCTTCTCTACCTATCAACTTTGGTCTAAATATAACTGAATCACAGCCTGACTTCATGTCTGGACCCCCAAAAACTGCTGCCTGGCCAGAATGTATATTTCGATCTGATGAAGAAGCTCTTAGATATCTAAATATACAGTCTATTTTTTAGCATATGTACTGCCGAAGCAAGTACAACGATCGATAGCTACTTCTGTTTAGAAGATATTTTGCTTTATTGCGTCACTGACTTTCTCTATACCACAGAATTTCCTCGTTTACAATGCATCTGTTGCTAGTGGTAGAATAGGCTGTTGTTTTATGTTTCCATTTCACAGTCATTCTGTGGTTCATACTATCACTCTATGTCAACCCTGGCACCCTTATCTCCAGTCTTTCAAGATTAGATTAGATTTTGCCACCGAAGTGGCTAGTTTATTGTGCACCCATATCCATCCTGTGGACGGTAGCGCGAGAGCATATGGATACACAAAAGGCCCAGGAACTAGGCCCCAAAGGGTTAACAGGAATACATATGGATTTATATCTACATATCTATAGTTCACTTATCTGTTACAAGCAAATTTAGGAAATTTGCTTAGTATATCTGGTATCTTATTTTCAGTAATAAGATATCTTGACATGTCACATTGGTTATTATACTGTCTGTCTCTGTATTCAAGTGACGTCTGTATAGTTTTATTTTCTTATTTACAAGTTGTTCGTGGTGTGAATGTTCGGCAGCTTCATTGTATCAAATATTTTGCATGTGTATGGACTATAATTATATAGGTTTTTAAATAGGGTGGGGTGGCAGTCTTTCTGTTTCCTTACAGTTAATGGTCTGAGCTGCTTCAAATGGTGTACGGGTGCCACACTCTTTCTTCTGTCTCGCATAATCAAACGGCTTAAAGTCGACAAGTGTAGAGAGAGAAAGAAAACAAGACAATGACAGGAACTTTCAACACGACTGAAGAAGCCTGTTCCACGGGCGTTCCGGAAGGTCTCAGTGAAGTTCCTCTCTGCAATTGTGTCTTTATTCCTTCCTCAGCTGGCTGGCAGTTAATTGTCGCAAGTGCGTTTAGTGGGGTTGGGCGGAGCTGTCTGTTGCATGACAGTTGAGGTAGCAATCACGGTAAGCCCAGTGTTGGCATATTCTTTCTTTTGTCCTGTGCCCAGTCCCCACGGACAAAAGTACCCCAGCCTGAAGCCATGTATGAACCTTCTGATAAAACTAGGTTTCTCAGAGAGTAATTACCTGTGGATGGCTATATTATTTACTTACATAGTGCTCACTTGACTCTAGGTTCTGATAGTTGTATATACTGACCTTACATTTCACCTTGAGCATTTTGATCATGTAGAAGGTCGTCATGTAATAAAGAGAGCCAAGTGTTACTCATGTGTAACACTTGGCTTTATTTCTTACCGAAACATTTCGCCTGCATATCAAGCTTCTTCAGTAGAATACATGAGAATACGACACTGGAGACAGTAGTAGTAATTTTAAAGTAATCAGTCCGTCACCCTTTGTACGAGGTGGTCAGTCCCTCAAGCCTAAAAACAATGTTTCGGCAATAATGATACCCAGGTGTTGCACATGTGTCTTAGTCATCAACTTGTTGGTATTGTATATCAATCAATAATATGATACAAGTCATCATGCGTATTTATAGTACAGTTCAACCAGGCTGGCGAGTGAGCGCCGTACTGTTATCACCGACCAGTTGGACCGGAAGCCTCCTAAATAAGAAAATAGTTGGTTAATTATTAGGCCACAAATGCAATGCAAGCATTGCATTTGTGGCGTAAGCTATACACAACTAATTCACCCAAATACGCACAGTGACTAGATGTGAGTCAGTCAAGTGTGAGGGTGATGTATTACTCTCTGAACTGCCAACTAAGATATAAATAAAGCCACACATAGAAAAGCTATTATTGCATTATTATTATTATTATTATTATTATTATTATTATTATTATTATTATTATTATTATTATTATTATTATTATTATTATTATTATTATTATTATTTCATGGGAGGCGCTAAACCTGTAGGGGGTAATGCAGCACCTAGGGAATCAATCATAATTAGATTTGACCCAAGGGTAGGAATGCTCAAATTCCTTGGATGAAAAGCAGCTAGGAACTCCTCTTAAAACTTCGAATGTAGATACCCCTCAAGGTAGGTTCCTTGATGTCGGTGAGGGGCTCTTGATCTAAGGAATTGAATTTGTGCTCCGGTTCCCTGAATTAAGCCTGAATACCTTCCATCAAACACAAAGTCAGAGTTGTCACAGTTGCTTTTTGCTGATAACACTGTGCTCTTGGGAGATTCTGAAGAGAAGTTGCAGAGGTTGGTGGATGAATTTGGTAGGGTATGTAAAAGAAAAAAAATAAAAGTGAATATAGGAAAGAGTAAGGTTATGAGGATAATAAAAAGATTAGGTGATGAAAGATTGGATATCAGATTGGATGAAGAGAGTATGGAGGAAGTGAATGTATTCAGATATTTGGGAGTGGACGTGTCAGCAGATGGGTCTATAAAAGATGAGGTGAATCATAGAATTGATGAGGGGAAAAGGGTGAGGGGTGCACTTAGGAGTCTGTGGAGACAAAGAACTTTGTCCTTGGAAGCAAAGAGGGGAATGTATGAGAGTATAGTTTTACCAATGCTCTTATATGGGTGTGAAGCATGGGTGATGAATGTTGCAGCGAGGAGAAGGCTGGAGGCAGTGGAGATGTCATGTCTGAGGGCAATGTGTGGTGTGAATATAATGCAGAGAATTCGTAGTTTGGAAGTTAGGAGGAGGTGCAGGATTGCCAAAACTGTTGTCCAGAGGGCTGAGGAAGGGTTGTTGAGGTGGTTCGGACATGTAGAGAGAATTGAACGTGTATAACTGTAGTGGAGGGAAGGCAGGATAGGGGTCGGCCTAGGAAAGGTTGGAGGGAGGGGGTAAAGGTTTTGTGTGCGAGGGGCTTGGACTTCCAGCAAGCATGTGTGAGCGTATTTGATAGGAGTGAATGGAGACAAATGGTTTTTAATACATGACGTGCTGTTGGAGTGTGAGCGAAGTAACATTTATGAAGGGATTCAGGAAAACCGGCAGGCCGGACTTGAGTCCTGGAGATGGGAAGTACAGTATCTGCACTCTGAAGGAGGGGTGTTAATGTTGCAGTTTTATAAACTAGTGTAAAGCACCCTTCTGGCAAGACAGTGATGGAATGAATGATGAAAGTTTTTGTCTTTCGGGCCACCCTGCCTTGGTGGGAATCGGCCGATGTGTTAATAATAAAAAAAAACTTCCATCCCCCCCCCACATGCGCCGTATAATCTTTAGGGTTTAGAGCTCCCCATGATTATAATAATCGATTGTAGACAGTGTTTCATTTGAAACAAGTTTTATCAAGTCAATAATGGTAACACTGTAATAATTATTGTATTCATGTGTAATACTCAGCTGACACGGTGCAGCTGGTCATGTGGAGGGCCATGGCAACGCGACCGCTGGCTTCTTAGACGAACTCAGTGGTGAGGGAGAGCGAGAAGGCTAATTAGGTTGTGAAAAACAATAGGTGAGGTACACATGATTGACTGTTCTTGTTGCATCACATTCAGTAGGTTTGGCTCCATCCAGTAGTAATTATTGTAAGAGACTGAAAAAATATTAAATGTCACTTAATTCTGTTTTGTGGAGTCAACACTTCCGTAGCTGTATTCCTCCTCAGTAACTAACTTGGCGTTGTTCCAAGCCATGACATTGGTGTGTTTGTAGTGGTGGATGACACACTGTTAGTTTTATGTGAGTGCCAAGCACAGCTGTGTTCTTTAACTATTATTTACTGCCGCCTGAGCGGGTTGTTTATCCTGCACCTCATCTTCATCCTGAGAGCATCAGCGCCGACATTATTATAGAGGTTACAATGGGTCTTTTCCAGACCTTTTTGGGTCTAGTTATAACCGTTGGGTATTATAATCATTTCTATATAATACCATCTTAAGATATAGTTGTTAGCAAGTTTTTATTTAGGTTTGGTACGTTAAGTTTAATATTTGCAATGGTCGAGAGGGCACACATATACAGCTATGTGATAAGTAATACCAGTAATGCTTAACATGAATGCATAGGTGATGGTGTTACTGTGGGAAGACAGAATTCTCAGTCTATGACTCCATACCACACTTCAGGAGGCTACCATGTATCCCGATTATGGAAGATTTTTTTTTTTTTTTGTATCGGCTTCGCTCCATTTCCCGATGTTATTAAGGATATTTGTTGTCCTGTCCCTGTACCCATTAATGAAACGTCAGTAAAAAATAAGTTTCATTAAGTTGATGACAAGTGCTGACATTCTTGCTCAAGCACCTCTTAGGTTAATAACTTGATGATGGACCCCATTTCCATGGTGTGAGCGGTAGTCCATAGATTGCAGAGGCATATACTGGGTCCAGGGACTGGGCCTCAGTGTAATGGTAGCTGTATTGGTACAGTGACTTTGAGCTATTTGCGAGTTTTTAATTTGCTTGTAGTCGAAACGAGTTGTTAATACAAATATGGATTAGAAAAACACGTAAGGAAACACTAAACCAACTTGTCGGTATTTAATACCAAGGTTTATACTAATATAAATATGAATCAAACACCTCATAACGCAAATTCTGAGAAACACGTTTATTTTTTAAGTAAGCTTGTTGAACATAAATTTAGATTTTTTACAAATATATGTTGTTATTTTGTGCAGATTGCTTTAAGCTCAAGATTATTAAAAATACAGTACTAAATCTAACATAATTTTAAGCGAAACCATGTGTAATAAGATGTCCTCGTATTTTTGTATTAACAAAAACTCAGTGTGCGTCTACCCTGATCTATTTTACAATTTACAGGGTTATAGCAAGAACTAAGGTTTTACCAAACACATCCTTTGTGCAGGATGGTTTTCCTGCAATACTTCACACGAAGTGGTTTTCCTGTCTTACTCCATCATGCAGGATGTGTTGCAGCCAAGGGGTAATGAAATCACTCAGTCTGGGCAGGGAGACCTCAGTGGGTCGATGAGAATATAGTCGAGCATTCCACTATAGTTCAGCAACTACAGCAGCTTTAAAGGTTTCCTTCCAGTATGGAGTATTGTTTACATTCACGAGAGAGAGAGTGGGAGACAGAGGAGGAGGAGGAGGTAGCTTCACAAATTTCAATATGCAATTTCATTATATGTTATTTACTCGACACAAATATATCAACTACCTAATAAGAAATTTCTATTCAAAATCATTGCAGAGAGAGAGAGAGAGAGAGAGAGAGAGAGAGAGAGAAAGATAGATAGATAGATAGATAGATAGAGAGAGAGAGAGAGAGAGAGAGAGAGAGAGAGAGAGAGAGAGAGAGAGAGAGAGAGAGAGAGAGAGAGAGAGAGAGAGATCTGAAGTAGTATGCAGCAGCTTTTAGCTTATAAATAAAGCTAGAAACTCTTAACCTAACCCTGTAAACCCCTTGTGTAAATGAAGAGAGATCCCTCCCACTCCCCACAGTATGACGTCAGAAGAGGCTGCCAGCATAACATTGAGGCAGGCACCAGCTAGGCTAGACTACTAAACTTGCATCAAGTGCTCTGCTCTCTCTCTCTCTCTTCTCAGTCCGTTAAAGGGAGGAAGAACAGGAGTCAGCAGCGATGTGGAGGAAAGTGAAATTAAAATGGAGAGAGATTTTGAAAAATATATGGGAAGAGGGGTGGGGGTGATGTCGAAATACCAACCAGGACTAGATGCTGAAACTGGGACAATTTCCCACTTTTTTTTTTCTCCCCTGGCCAGATTTCCATTCTTATTAAAGGTGTACCTAGGATGGCTTTAGGGTGAGAACATTCTCTCTCTCTCTCTCTCTCTCTCTCTCTCTCTCTCTCTCTCTCTCTCTTGACATGATAATTCCAAAGTAACAGTAGCTCCAGCTCTATTGGAAGGAAACCTTTCGAGATCTCGTAGGTAATGAACCCATAATGGAATACTTGACGATATCCTCATTGCCCTATTGAAGTATCCCAGCTCTGGTTAACACATTTCAACACCCTTTATGAAATCTATCTTTTGTGATGGAATATGATATAATCTTAGCTAGTTTTTGTTCCCACTGTAACTCACATGGAATGCTGTAACAGCATACTGCAGGTGTCCATTTTTATATAAAAGTTATTATTATTATTAATTATCATATTTACGGGAAAGCTCTCAACTCGTACGAGTTATAATACAGTCTCTTGGGAATGGTAGATAATCAAATTAGATTGACCAGTATGCAACAAAGAGTTTACAAAAATTGGGGAGAAATCAGAATGGGGGCGTAATACATATTCAACAGAGTTCAGTATCGGCCCCTTTATTCACAATTTTCATAAACGACATAGATGAGTTAACTAATAGCAATATAAGCAAGGTTATCGATGACACTAAAATAGGATGTCGAATATATTCGGTTGAAGACACTAGTGCTACAATATGATCTGAAGTAAGTTGATGTTGTGGTCAGAGAAATGGCGGATGCAGTTCGATGTGGACAAATGTAATGCTCTAATTGTGGGAAGAGAAAATTGCCATATCACTTATAACTCAATAATGTATATTTTAATTAAAATGAATACGAACATTATTTAGGTGTTCCAGTTGTCAATGTTCAAAAACTAAAACAGCACTGCACAAGTGTTTACAATAAATCTAATAGAATTCTTGGCTTCATATCAAGAAATCTAAATAACATTGGTAAGGTATGTCAGGAAACAGGAAAAATGGTTCCTGAAGCGGGTTTTAGTCATATAATGACCCACTGCTGGAGCTTTTGGTCATTTGACAGGGGCCATCCGCTGGCTTACCGGTCCACCCTTTTAAAAAATATGATCATGATTATAACCATTAGGTACTTCCATCATAGTAAATAAATAATAGATATGCTACACAGTTCTTATCTTGTCCCTGTTTATTCACTGACAGGTGTTTATTCCAACTTTAAATATATATATATTATATATATATATATATATATATATATATATATATATATATATATATATATATATATATATATATATATATATATATATATATATTATATATATATAATATATATATATATATATATATATATATGTGTATATATATATGTATATATGTGTATATATATATATGTGTATATATATTATATATTTATATGTATATTTATATATATATATGTGTATATATATTTATGTATATTTATATATAAATTATATATTAATGTATTTATATATATTTATATATATTGTATATGTATATTATATATATATATATATATATATATATATATATATATATATATATATATATATATATATATATAATATATATATATATATGTAGGTTGGTAAACAGCAACCACCCAGGGACGTACTACCGTCCTGCCAAGTGAGTGTAAAACGAAAGCCTGTAATTGTTTTACATGATGGTAGGATTGCTGGTGTCTTTTGTCTGTCTCATAAATATGCAAGATTACAGGTAAGTCTTGCTACTTCTACTTACACTTAGGTCACACAACACGTTTATTTATACACACTCATCTGAGGTTTCTTTGATTTTATCTTAGTTCTTGTTCTAATTACTTTTCCTTTTATATCCATGGGGAAGTGGAATAAGAATCTTTCCTCCGTAAGCCATGCGTGTTGTAAAAGTCAACTAAAATGCCGGGAACAATGGGCTAGTAACCCCTTTTCCTGTAATAATTACTAAAAAGAATAAGAAGAAAATTGAACATTAAAATGGTATAAAATACCGACAGGTTGTTAGGTAAGACACATATGCAACAGTTAGGTATCTTTATTTCGAAACGTTTCGCCTACACAGTAGGCTTCTTCAGTCGAGTACAGAAAACTTGATAGAAGCAGAAGATACTTGAAGACGATGTAATCAGTCCATCACCCTTGAAGTTTTGAGATAGTCAGTCCCTCAGTCTGGAGAAGAGTATTGTTCCATTGTTTCAGACTATGGAACAATACTCTTCTCCAGACTGAGGGACTGACCACCTCAAAACTTCAAGGGTGATGGACTGATTACATCGTCTTCAAGTATCTTCTGCTTCTATCAACTTTTCTGTACTCGACTGAAGAAGCCTACTGTGTAGGCGAAACGTTTCGAAATAAAGATACCTAACTGTTGCATATGTGTCTTACCTAACAAGAAGAAAATTGTCAAAGTGTGAAGTCTGAATGTGCGTGGATGATGTGCGAATGATAAGAAAGAGATGATTGTGGATGTTATGAATGAGAAGAAGCTGGATGTCGTGGCTTTAAGTGAAACAAAGCTGAAGGGTGTGGGTGAGTTTCAGTGGAGAGGAATAAATGGGATTAGGTCAGGGGTTTCTAATAGAGTTAGAGCTAAAGAAGGAGTAGCAGAAAAAGAGGGACTATAAATATATTAATTCAAGGATTATGTGGAGTAAAATAAAGGTTGGATGTGAGAAGTGGGTTATAGTAAGCGTATATGCACCTGGGGAAGAGAGAAGTATAGAGGAGAGAGAGAGATTTGGGGAAATGTTGAGTGAATTCGTGGGGAGTTTTAAACCAAGTGTGAGAGTACTTGTGGTTGGGGATTTTAATGCTAAAGTGGGTAAAAATGTTGTGGAGGGAGTAGTAGGTAAATTTGGGGTGCCAGGGGTAAATGTAAATGGGAAGCTTTAATTGAGCTATGTCTATTACGAGGTTTGGTAATAAGTAATACATATTTTATGAAAAAGAGGATAAATAAATATACAAGGTATGATGTAGCATGTAATGAAAGTAGTTTGTTAGATTATGTATTGGTGGATAAAAGGTTGATGGGTAGGCTCCAGGATGTACACGTTTATAGAGGGGCAACTGATATATCGGATCATTATCTAGTTGTAGCTACAGTTAGAGTAAGAGGAAGATGGGATAAGAGGAAAATGGCAACAACAAGTAAGAGGGAGGTAAAAGTGTATAAACTAAGGGAGGAGGAAGTTCGGGTGAAATATAAGCAACTATTGGCAGAAAGGTGGGCTTGTACAGGTATGAGTAGTGGGGGGGGGGGTTGAAGAGGGTTGGAACAGTTTTAAAAATGCAGTATTAGAATGTGGGGCAGAAGTTTGTGGTTATAGGAGGGTGGGTGCAGGAGGAAAGAGGAGTGATTGGTGGAATGATGAAGTAAAGGGTGTGATAAAAGAGAAAAAGGTAGCTTATGAGAGGTATTTACAAAGCAGAAGTGTTATAAGAAGAGCAGAGTATATGGAGAGTAATATAAAGGTGAAGAGAGTGGTGAGAGAGTGCAAAAGGAGAGCGGATGGTAGAGTGGGAGAGGTACTGTCAAGAAATTTTAATAAAAATAAGAAAATTTTTTGGAGTGAGTTAAACAAGTTAAGAAAGCCTAGGAAAGAAATGGATTTGTCAGTTAAAAACAGAGTAGGGGAGTTAGTAGATGGGTTTTGGGTAGATGACGAGAATATTTCGAGGAACTTTTAAATGTCGACGAAGAAAGGGAGGTGGTAATTTCATACACTGGCCAGGGAGGTATACCATCTTCTAGGAGTGAAGAAGAGCAGGATGTGAGTGTGGGGGAGGTGCGTGAGGCATTACGTAGAATGAAAAGAGGTAAAGCAGCTGGAACTGATGGGATCATGACAGAAATGTTAAAAGCAGGGGGGGGGGGACATAGTGTTGGAATGGTTGGTATTTTTGTTTAATAAATGTATGAAAGAGGGGAAGGTACCTAGGGACTGGCAGAGAGCGTGAATAGTCCCTTTATATAAAGGGAAGGAGGACAAAAAAGATTGTAAAAATTATAGAGGAATAAGTTTACTGAGTATACCAGGAGGTATACAGAATGTAGAATTGCGGATGAGCAAGGAGGTTTTAGAGTGGGTAGGGGATGTGTAGATCAAGTGTTTACATTGAAGCATATATGTGAGCAGTATTTAGATAAAGGTAGGGAAGTTTTTATTGCATTTATGGATTTAGAAAAGGCATATAATAGAGTGGATAGGGAAGCAATGTGGCAGATGTTGCAAGTATATGGAATAGGTGGTAAGTTACTAAATGCTGTAAAGAGTTTTTATGAGGGTAGTGAGGCTCAGGTTAGGGTGTGTAGAAGAGAGGGAGACTATTTCCCGGTAAAAGTAGGTCTTAGACAAGGATGTGTAATGTCACCATGGTTGTTTAATATATTTATAGATGGGGTTGTAAAAGAAGTAAATGCTAGGGTGTTCGGGAGAGGGGTGGGATTAAATTATGGGGAATTAAATGCAAAATGGGAATTGACACAGTTACTTTTTGCTGATGATACTGTGCTATGGGAGATTCTAAAGAAAAATTGCAAAGGTTAGTGGACGAATTTGGGAGTGTGTGTAAAGGTAGAAAGTTGAAAGTGAACATAGAAAAGAGTAAGGTGATGAGAGTATCAAATGATTTAGATAAAGAAAAATTTGATATCAAATTGGGGAATATGGAAGAAGTGAATGTTTTCAGATATTTGGGAGTTGACGTGTCAGCAGATGGATTTATGAAGGATGAGGTTAATCACAGAATTGAAGGAAAAAAGGTGAGTGGTGCATTGAGGTATATGTGGAGGCAAAAAAATGTTATCTATGGAGGCAAAGAAGGGAATGTATGAAAGTATAGTAGTACCAACACTCTTATATGGGTTGTAAATGCTGCAGCGAGGAGGCGGTTGGAGGCAGTGGAGATGTCCTGTCTAAAGGGCAATGTGTGGTGTAAATATTATGCAGAAAATTCCGAGTGTGGAAATTAGGAGAAGGTGTGGAGTTAATAAAGGTATTAGTCAGAGGGCTGAAGAGGGTTTGTTGAGATGGTTTGGTCATATAGAGAGAATGGGTCAAAGTAGAATGACATTGAGAGCGTATAAATCTGTAGGGAAATGAAGGCTGGGTAGGGGTCGTCCTCGAAAAGGTTGGAGGGAGGGGGTAAGGGAGGTGTTGTGAGCGAGGCGTTTGAGCTTCCAGCAAGCGTGCGTGAGTGTGTTAGATAGGAGTGAATGGAGACGAATGGTATTTGGGACCTGACGAGCTGTTGGTGTGAGCAGAGTAATATTTAGTGAAGGGATTCAGGTAAACCGGTTATTTTATATAACCGGACTTGAGTCCTGGAAATGGGAAGTACAATGCCTGGACTCTAAAGGAGGGGTTTGATATATTGGCAGTTTGGAGGAATATATTGTGTATTTTTATACGTATATACTTATAAACTGTTGTATTCTGGGCACCTCTGCAAAAACAGTGATTATGTGTGATTTAGATTAGATAAATTTTGCCACCGAAGTGGCTAGTTTATTGTGCACCCCATATCCATCCTGTGGACGGTAGCGCGAGAGCATATGGATACACAAAAGGCCTAGGAACTAGGCCCCAAAGGATTAACAGGAATAAGAACATAAGAACATAAGAACGAAGGAACACTGCAGAAGGCCTACTGGCCCATGCGAGGCAGGTCCAAGTCTCCTACCGGCTTAAGCCAATGCACCCAACCTAGTCAGGTCAGGTCACCTTGACTTAAGGGAGGAACACGGCAACCGTCCTGGTAGCACAAGCTAATCAGGTCCAACTCACACCCACCCACACCCACTCATGTATTTATCCAACCTATTTTTAAAGCTACACAACGTTCTGGCCTCTAGGACTGTACTTGGGAGTTTGTTCCACTCATCCACAACTCTATTACCAAACCAGTACTTTCCTATATCCTTCCTGAATCTGAATTTTTCTAACTTAAAACCATTGCTGCGAGTCCTGTCTAGGCTAGATATTTTCAGCACACTATTTACATCCCCTTTATTTATTCCTGTCTTCCATTTATACACCTCAATCATATCCCCCCTAATTCTACGTCTTTCTAGAGAGTGCAGATTCAGGGCCCTTAGTCTATCCTCATAGGGAAGGTTTCTGATACATGGGATCAACTTTGTCATCCTCCTTTGTACATTTTCCAGAGCATTTATATCCATTCTGTAATACGGTGACCAAAACTGTGCAGCATAATCTAAATGAGGCCTAACCAAGGATGTATAGAGTTGAAGAACAACCTGAGGACTCCTATTATTTATGCTTCTTGATATGAAGCCAAGGATTCTATTAGCTTTATTGCGAACACTTATGCACTGTTGTCTTGGTTTCAGATTACTGCTAACCAGAACTCCTAAATCTTTTTCGCAATCCGTAATATTAAGATCTACATTATTTAGTTTATATGTGGCACGGTTATTGTCCTGTCCAACATTTAGAACTTTGCATTTGTCTATATTAAACTGCATCTGCCACCTCTCCGACCACTGCATCAGTCTGTTCAAATCTTCCTGGAGTGCTCTAATGTCCTCGTCAGAATGAATTCGACGGCCTATTTTGGTGTCATCGGATATCTACATATCTATAGTTCACTTATCTGTTACAAGCAAATTTAGGAAATTTGCTTAGTATATCTGGTATCTTATTTTCATTAATAAGATATCTTGACATGTCACATAGGTTATTATACTGTCTGTCTCTGTATTCCTCAATAAGTGGACAATTAAGCACATAGTGTTCAAGAGAGTGACCATATGCCTGATCACATAATTTACATTTAGTTTGATCATCATCTGTGTGTCTCCCAAACTGCCAGAAGTACTTGTAACCAAGCCTAAGCCTGGCCACTACAACATCAGTCAGTCTGTTCACATTGCAAGTTGCTCCATAAACATACTTATCTACGTTCATGTTATCATAGTGGGTTATAGATCTACTCAGGCTTCTAACTGCATTCCTATAACAATCATTTTAATTATTTACTTCTCTCCTAATATTATTCCTAATGCTAGACACAGTTATACCAGAGTTATATTCTACATTCTCCTTCTGGATACTCTTCTTGGCTAACATATCAACTTTATCATGAAGGAGTAATCCAATGTGTGATGGGATCCATAGCAATTGTACATTAATTCCTTTGTCCCTAATTTTTGAGTATCTATACCTGGCTTCCCCAATGAGCATGTTGTTGGAGTCATTATATGAGCCAAGAGCCTTCAATGATGACATAGAATCAGTAATGATGATAGAGTCAAGCTCAGTGTCATAGGTTAGCTTTAGCGCCATTAGGATTGCAAACAACTCAGTTTGCAGTGTAGACGCCCAGTTGTTAATTCTTATGCCTAACTCAACAAATTTATTATCGTTCTTAACTAGGGAGGTGGCAACAAGAGCAGATGCAGCCCTGCCAGAAGACTCCTGTTTAGATCCATCAGTGTATATAACTTGTGATAACTTGTTACTACCAGCTAGGTGAGAAATTTCTTCTTGAGCAGTTGCTCTAACAAGAGATTTAAGGAAGGGATTACTAGCAATGAGCTTCTTGGGAGGGACTTGTAGGTATGTGATATTAAATGAACACATCTTCCATGGAGGGGTGAAATGCTCTTGTTGCCTACAGTGATACAGTTCATGCAGGTTATAAAACTTAATGCAATTGCACGTTTTCACAATCCATTTAGATCTGTGTGTATTTAAGAACATAAGAACATAAGAACGAAGGAACACTGCAGAAGGCCTACTGGCCCATGCGAGGCAGGTCCAAGTCTCCTACCGGCTTAAGCCAATGCACCCAACCTAGTCAGGTCAGGTCACATTGACTTAAGGGAGGAACACGGCAACCGACCTGGTAGCACAAGCTGTCAGGTCTAACTCACACCCACCCACATCCACTCATGTATTTATCCAACCTATTTTTAAAGCTACACAACGTTCTGGCCTCTATAACGGTACTTGGGAGTTTGTTCCACTCATCCACAACTCTATTACCAAACCAGTACTTTCCTATATCCTTCCTGAATCTGAATTTTTCCAACTTAAAACCATTGCTGCGAGTCCTGTCTAGGCTAGATATTTTCAGCACACTATTTACATCCCCTTTATTTATTCCTGTCTTCCATTTATACACCTCAATCATATCCCCCCTAATTCTACGTCTTTCTAGAGAGTGCAGATTCAGGGCCCTTAGTCTATCCTCATAGGGAAGGTTTCTGATACATGGGATCAACTTTGTCATCCTCCTTTGTACATTTTCCAGAGAATTTATATCCATTCTGTAATAAGGTGACCAAAACTGTGCAGCATAATCTAAATGAGGCCTAACCAAGGATGTATAGAGTTGAAGAACAACCTGAGGACTCCTATTATTTATGCTTCTTGATATGAAGCCAAGGATTCTATTAGCTTTATTGCGAACACTTATGCACTGTTGTCTTGGTTTCAGATTACTGCTAACCAGAACTCCTAAATCTTTTTCGCAATCCGTAATATTAAGATCTACATTATTTAGTTTATATGTGGCATGGTTATTGTCCTGTCCAACATTTAGAACTTTGCATTTGTCTATATTAAACTGCATCTGCCACTTCTCCGACCACTGCATCAGTCTATTCAAATCTTCCTGGAGTGCTCGAATGTCCTCGTCAGAATGAATTCGACGGCCTATTTTGGTGTCATCGGCAAACTTGCCGATGTCGCTCTTTATGCCCTCATCTATGTCGTTTATGTAGATTGTGAACAGCAGGGGGCCCAACACTGACCCCTGTGGAACACCGCTCGTGACACTTCCCCACTCTGATTTCTCCCCATTTATGCAAACTCTCTGCTGCCTATTTGTCAACCATGCCTCTATCCAGGAAAAAATTTCTCCTCCTATTCCATGTGCTTTAATTTTCCTCAATAGTCTCTGATGTGGGACCCTGTCAAAAGCCTTACTGAAGTCCATATACACAATATCATATTCATTACCATGATCTACCTCCTCAAATACCTTAGTGAAAAAAGTTAATAAATTCGTAAGGCAGGAACGCCCCTTTGTAAAACCATGCTGAGATTCGTTGATTAATTTATGCTTTTCAAGGTGGCTACGAACTGCCTCGGCAATTATTGATTCCATAAATTTTCCCACTATGGAGGTTAGGCTTATTGGTCTATAGTTCGAAGCTAAGGACCTGTCACCTGTTTTGAAAATAGGTATCACATTTGCCATTTTCCACTTATCTGGCACCATGCCAGTTTGTAGTGATATGTTGAAAAGATTAGCCAAAGGTGTGCTAAGCTCCTCTTTACATTCCTTTAGAACCCTTGCATACAGTTCATCAGGGCCTGGGGATTTGTTAGGTTTTAATTTATCTATTTGCCTAAGGACCATGTCACTTGTGACCCTAATAGTGCACAGTTTATTATCGTCCTGTTCTACATAATTTATCATTACTGGAATATCGCTGGTATCCTCCTGTGTAAAAACTGAGAGGAAGTATGTGTTAAAAATTCTACACATTTCCTTATCACTGTCAGTGAGCTGACCCGAGGAACTTTTGAGTGGGCCTATCTTGTCCCTGATCTTACTTCTGTATACCTGAAAGAATCCTTTTGGGTTAGTCTTCGATTCTCTTGCAACTTTAACCTCATAATCTCTTTTTGCTTTTCTAATTCCCTTTTTTATTTCTCTCTTTAACTGAATATATCGATTTCTCAATTGCCCCTCTCCTCTTTTGATTTGCCTATATATGCCTCTCTTTTGACCAATCAGATATTTTAATCTATTGTTCATCCATTTAGGATCATTTTTGTTTGATCTGATTTCCCTATATGGAACATAATTTGACTGAGCAGCTAGAACTATGCCCTGGAAAGCATCATATCGGCAACCATCACCACCTACCTGACCCTTAGTCAGGTCATTCCAGTTCAGCCCACCTAAGTAATTTTTCAGTCCTATGAAATCAGCCAAGCGAAAGTCAGGGACGGAGACTTGATTGCCATTATTAGGGGAATTCCATGATATATTAAAACTGAGTGATTTGTGATCACTTTCCCCAAGCTCATCATTAACCTCAAGATTATTAATTAGTGTTTCCCTACTGGCAAGAACCAAGTCAAGGAGGTTATTTCCCCTAGTTGGCTCTGTCACAAACTGTTTTAAAAAACAATCCTGGATCGTATCAAGAAAGTCACCTGACTCTAAATTTCCTGTCAAATTGCTCCAGTCAATCTGTCTATAGTTGAAATCTCCCATTAGCACAACATTTTCGTATGTAGATGCCTTACGAATTTCGTCCCATAGAAGTTTACTGCACTCCCTATCAAGATTTGGGGCCCTGTAAATCACACCCAAAATTAGTTTTTCTCGGCCCTCGAGAAGCTGTAACCAAACAGATTCAGTGGCTGACGCTTCTAATTTAATATCTTGTCTAACACAACAATTTAAATTGTCTCTGACATACATCGCTACTCCACCACCTTTCCTGTTGACCCTGTCAGTGTGGAATAATTTATAGCCTTGTATGTGACATTCAGAGGGCATCTCTCTATCTTTCAGATTGAGCCAGGTCTCTGTTATAGCAATAATATCTATGTTTCCTGCACTTGCAATTAATCTTAGCTCATCTATCTTATTTCTTACACTCCTGCTATTAGTATAGTAAACCTTAAGGGAGCTAGTCCCTTGCTGCCCTCTGCTGTCCCCCTTTGTTTGCTGACCTGATCTATTGTCTTTATTTATAACTTCATGCTGAATGCCTTTTATACATTTACTGTTTCCAACCCAAGTGTTGCAACCTGCTTGTTTCCCACACACACCCATACCTCTATCTTCCATCAGTTTAAAATCATAGGCATTTCACCAATGGCCTTCTCAATCGAGTCTGCAAGTGCTACCACCCCAGCCCCAGAGAGATGTACCCCATCCCTTGCATACATATCATGTTTGCCATAAAAGTTGTTCCAGTTGTCAATGAATGGGATTGCAAGTTCCTTGCAGTATCTGTCTAGCCAGCAATTTACACCAATTGCCCTAGACAACCATTCATTTCCTACTCCCCTTCTAGGCAAGATGCTACATATGATTGGGATCCCTCCCTTAGACTTAATGAAATCTATAGCTGACCTGTACTTATCTAGCAGCTCTTCTCTCCTACCCTTCCCAATATCATTTCCACCAGCACTGAGACAGATAATGGGCTTGCTCCCATTACCTGACATGATATTATCCAGCCTGTTGACAATGTCCCCAACACCAGCTCCAGGGAAGCACACTCTATCTCTCATCTTCTTATTCCTATTACAAAAAGCACGGTCAATGTATCTTACCTGAGAGTCACCAACCACAAGAATGCGCTTACCTCCATTAGCAGGGGCAGTAGTACCCTTACCTTCACTGGCCACTGAAGTACATTCATCCTGAAGAACAGAGAAGCGATTTCCTACCTTCAGATCTTCACTCTTAACTTTCCTTACTCTGATGCGCCTTCCATTACTGTGAACTACTCGCCACTTGTAGCAGGTGCTGGGCTGCACCTCACTGCTGGTAGCCGTTGCTGCCTCCCCAACTACAGCTTCCTCACAGCGAGAGACAGACTGCACCTCGCTGCTAGAAGCCTCATTCCCCACAACTCCAGCCACCTCACACTCTCTCCCAGACCCATTGAGGTGGACCTTCAGCCTCCTAATCTCCTCCTGGAGAAGCAAGACCTCCTCCTTCAACTCTCCAACCTCAATTTTTAAAACACTGCAGAAGCAAGCCATGCTTTGTAACCGTCCACACTAATCCCCAAAGCAGCTCAGGGTCTGTGACCTCACGTGACGACTGACCACTGAGTACTGACGACTGACCACTGAGTACTGACGACTGACCTCTAGACACTTGGTAAGATTAACTGTGACAGTGTCTGGTTCGTTTCTCAACATTCTAATACCGAGTACAGTGTTAATTTCAACAATCCTATCACTGATACTAGAAATACCAAGCTCCTTCCTCATGTTAAGAACTTTTGTAGATCTGGGACAGCCAAGAATAATCCTGAGAGCTTCATTTTGCATTAACTCCAAGGGTCGGAGAGAACTTTCTCTAGCTAATATCAACATGGGAGCAGCATAATCAATTAAGGACCTAACATAGGCTATGTACATCATTCTCACGATTCTCACATTAGCACCATAGTTGGGATTGTAGCCAGCAACAGCTTTGAGAGCATTTAGCCTAGCTTTACATTTCTTGTTTAGTTGTGGTATAGTGGATTTGTTAAAGGGTACATCTACACCAAGATATCTGTAAGTTTTAACGTAGCTAATGATTTCACCCTGCAAATAGATGGGTGGGGGATGTCGTTTGCTTGTTAATATTTTAGTTTTAGAGGAAGATATTATGAGGCCTAGTCGATTACAAATTGCTTGAACTTCATTAAGAATGGTATTCATCTTCTTATGCCCTGTTGTATGGATCATGATATCATCAGCATAGCTTATAGCTATATGTTTAGGTGAGGCAGGTAGAGCATTTAGGAGAGCATTAATCAGAATATTAAATAGCATGGGACTAAGAACTCCTCCCTGCGGTGTATCTAAAGACATTTCTTTAGAATCACTTCTGAAGCCTTGGTAAAGGACAGAGGATACTCTATTTGACAGGTATCCTATTATCCAGCAGAGTAAGCTACCACCAATATTCATTTTG